>NW_026126674.1:0-133950 GCF_943737965.1 Phodopus roborovskii
CCCATTATTAACTTACTTGATTGCGTAAGTAATGATGGTGTCTTCCGTCATGTGGCTGCTGTGGTATTGACACAGCAGCAGATCGGTACCAGAAGCAGTGCCCAGAGAATGGGGGACACTGCCTCATACAGTGATTACTGATTACGTAGTAGTACATTTTTAACAATCGAATGATTACACGATTTTATAAAAACTGTACTGTTTCGCATCATCAGTTTCTGCGAGGTTGCAACGGAATTGACCCATGAAGGACACAGTGACCACCGATTTTAAAAACGGAATAACTGTATAATCTCCTGATCAGGGAATCTCATCTCATGAACTCTGTCGGGTTGATAACATGACACACCACCAACAATAAATAACTCTAAATAACCATATTAGAAAGCAGGATAAAGGACTTAATAGAGAAGAGTCAATTGAGGAATCCAAAATGACTGAAAGAAACATAAGACACTGCTCAAAATCCTTAATCATCAGCCTAATGCAAATCTAAACAACTCTGAGAAACCATGGGATCAAGCTCCTCTAATGGTAAGAGGATGAAGAGGAGTCTATTTTATTTTCAATAAAGAGTAAAGGATTATAGTAGAGGCGATTAACTGTATTGTTTCCATTCTAGAAGTTAGCAAATTGAAGCATAGAAAACAGGTTTAAATACTCATCATTGTACTTGAATGGCACAATGATGCTTTCGTTTTCATGCTTAGGTCACTATAGGCATGTTGTAGCTTGAGAGACGGGTAAATATGTAGAACTCAAAAGAAAGAGCCCTGCTTTGTTTTTGTGAGAAACTCAGTGAGGCTGTAAGGTTAGTTCATCGGTGGGTATACTCCTTTAAGCCTGTGGGAGGGGCACTAGAATGTGACAGAATGTTGGTTCATAAATGTAGCCTGGCAACCCTGCTTGCATTCTGTATACTGGTATCATGGGCCAAGGACGAGAGAGCAGCTTCGAGAAAGAGTTATCTTGGGACATTACAGTCTCCCAAGATAACTATCTCCTAAAACTTTTCATGACAGCATTTGATTCGCCTAACCAAGTCATAGCCATACCTCTGGAAGTTTGCCTACGGCTTTTACTGGTTACCAAATGCAAGATTACCTCATCAGAGGACATAGGCTGTGGAGAAACAGTTCAGAGACTCCTGTTTATGAATACTCTCTCTCCTCAGAAGTAAAACTATGGAACAAAAGATAATAAGACTCACGATTATTCATCAAAAAGGTGAGTTTGACATTGTTGAATTCCTTCAGGAAGGTGATAATCCGTTTGTTAGAGTAGACTTAGCGATTGTTAGATTTCAGTCCATCTCTTTTGAGGCAGCCGTCCAACATTAAATATGTGATATCTTCTAAAAACCCTGCATACACAATGAGAGTTCAGCATTTAAACATGTTACTACTCTGCTCTGCGATTAAATAAGGGATGAAACTTGGAATTTCCCACAATCATGTGGGAGTCAACTGAGACTCAATTGTGTGGAGCATGGCAGACCATTTCATCCTCTGATTATGTTGTTATTTGTTTATTAAAATTGGACATTAGATAATCCATGATCAGTGGATTGTGGTGACGCGATGTAGGAGGCAATTATTATAGACCATCTTAATATCAATTATGTAGTTAAAATATTTAAATTAATCACGACAGCATCGTTCATGAGCCTGGTTTGGAGCCACCTTAGGGAAGTGGATGATGTTACATGAACTCATTATTTGATAATTTAGTTATATAAAACAATGATTTTATCGTCCATGACACCTGGAATCTGGTGCCACAGATCACCTAATTACGTAATTAATTACTTTAAACTGACAATCTGTGTTAATCCCCAGGATAATGTAAATATTTGTATAGTTATGTAAACAACAATCCTCCATTCCATGAAGAGACCTGTAAAGCTCCCTCTTGTGGAGATAATGTGCAATATCTACACATTTTATGATTCATTGACTCAATAGGTGATGATGACATCCTTCATGAATGGAGTCTGGCCATGCTTCCCTGCCAGTAAAATGCTACATCCCCTATTTATTGTGACAGTTAGCTATTACTAACTTATTTAATTCTTTAAATTATGCAAACGAAGGACAGTGCCATCACCGATTACGGTTAGGGTGCAAATACCAGTCAGGGACAAGGTTAGGAAAGTTGTAGACATGGGCAGAGCGTTTTCTGAATGATCTATGCATCTCCCAGAGTACGAGGGATGCTGGGTGATTGAGTCCAGAATGTTGCACGGTGCCCTCCGAGAAGTACAAGGACTTCATCAAGGCCGGCACGGTGGTCTGGGTGTTGACTACCTGCTCTTCCTCCACATCTTCTCACCAGTTGTGATCTGCCATGAGAAGAAGGAGTGGCACTAGGAGGTCGGCACCATCACCGAGACCTGGCAAAAGGATGACGACTCAGAACACGGAGGAACATCTTTCTCTCTCAGCTATGCTGGTGATGCCCCTGCTGTAGCCATCTTTTCAGCTGTTATCAACATTGGGGCTACTACTGCTATGCCAGAATTGGGCCCGTTATCTCACGTCCTGCCACAACACAACAGAGATTCATGCGCTTGTGATGAGTTCAAGCCAGTTCATCACGCAAGACAGTATGATTATCTGACGATTAACTGATGGCATTTTAAAATTGTGTGATGACAGCATACAGTTTCATACCTGGCAAGTATGCCCAGGAATTGATGTTACAAAAAAAGGTCAACAGCTTACATATTTAAAGATGTAATTATTAAATTCTTTCATTATATAATCTGTGATCCCTGAAGTTTGGCGCCACCTTGTGTGACTCAATGTGACAGACTATCTAAATATCTGATTATTTCATTCTTCAAATCTTTCTATTTGTACTCCAGGAAGTTTGTAGTCTTGATCCACCATGTTGGTGTTAAATTGTATCTTGTGAATTCTTTCTTTCTTTCTTCCTTTCCTTATTTAAATCAATGTTGATATCATTTTGTTATCTCTCTAAGGGTGAATTATGAGAAACTTCCTCTTTATTCATTCATTTTTTGTTCAAATCTAAGATTAAGAACTCAATGTCTATTCAGTATTGAACAATCATTTAGGCTTCACGCATAAAACACCATCCACTTGTTTAATGTTTATTCATTTAATTATGAAAATCTGTCATTATGTATTCAGTGATCACTGGAGTTTTGAGCCTTCTTAGGGGAGACCGTTGTACCAGACCATCACATAATCTAATACTACACTTGCTTCTTTAACCGTTAAACTAGGAAATTAGGTAATGATTCATCATTTAATTGACATATTTACAAAAAAGGTAATGTTATGGACCATAAGTCCCTTTTGGAGTCAGATTTTGCGAGATGATGATGTAATATCATCTCATTACTTCATCATTTAGCTGTGTAAATAGATCTTTACATCAGCGATAGGTTTAGGTCTTTGGTGCCATCTCATCAGTGTTAATATGAAAGGCCCACTAATTAATTTTCAATTTAATTTTTTGAAAACATCATTATTCCAGGAAGAGATCAGTCTGACTACTCCATGTGGGATTTAAGTATACACCACCCTGTCATTTTTCCATAATTTTTCATTATATATTAATTATTAAAATCGATGAAGATGTTGTTCTTCTTGACTGGAGTCGGGCCAAACCTCCATGGGAGTTAATCATGTCGCATTATTTAATTATCTAAGTACTACTTCCTTGACAATCACAGGAGTTTGGTTCCATCTTATGAAAGTTAAATATGGAGGAACTTCCAATTATTAACTTACTTGAGTGCGTAATTAATGATTGTGTCATCCCTCATTTGGCTGCTGTGGCACAGCAGAAGATCGGTACCAGAAGCAATGGCCAGAGAATGGGAAACAATGCCTTACACAGTGATTACTGATTATGCAATAGTAGATTTTTAACAATCGAATGATTACACGATTTTTAAAAAAACTGTACTGTTTTGCATCATCAGTTTCTGAGAGGTTGCAACAAAACTGACCAATGAAGGTCAAAGTGACCACAGATTTTAAAAATGGAATAACTGAATAATCTCCTGATCAGGGAATCCCATCTAATGAACTCTGTCGGGCTGTTAACATGACACACCACCAGCAACAAATAACTCTAAATAAACATACTAGAAATCAGGGTACAGGATTTAATAGAGAACAGACAATTGAGGAATCCAAAATGACTGAAAGAAACATACGACACTGCTCAAAATCCTTAATCATCAGCCTAATGCAAATCTGAACAACTCTGAGAAACCATGGGATCAATCTCTACTAAAAGTAAGAGAATGGAGAAGCGTTTATTTTATTTTCAATAAAGGGAAAAGGATTATGGCACAGGCAATTAATTGTATTGTTTCCATTCTAGAAATTAGAAAAATTGAAACACAGAAAACAGGTTTAAAACACTTATCCTTGTACTTTAATGCCACAATGATGCTTTCATTTTCATGCTTATGTCACTATAGGCATGTTGTAGCTTGAGAGACTGGTAAATATGTAGACCTCAACAGAAAGTGCCCTGCTTTGTTCTTGTGAGAAACTCAGTGAGGCTGTAAGTTTAGTTCATCGGTGGGTATACTCCTTTCATCATGGAGGAGGGACACTAGAATGTGACAGAATGTTGGTTTATCAATGTTGCCTGGCAACCCTGCTTGCATTCTGTATCCTGGTATCATGGTCCAAGGACCTGAGAGCAGCTTCCAGAAAGTGTTATCATGGGACAATACAGTCTCCCAAGATAACTATTTCCTAAAACTTTTAATGACAACATTTGATTCGCCTATACAAGTCATAGCCACACCTCTGGAAGTGTGCTTACAGCTTTTACTGGTTACCAAATTCAAGATTACCTAATCATCAGAGAACGTAGTCTGTGGAGAAACAGTACAAAGTCTTCCGTTTATGAATACTCTCTCTCCTAAGAAGTGAAACTATGGAACAAAAGATAATGAGACTCACAATTATTCATCAAAAGGTGAGTTTGCCATTGTTGACTTCCTTCAGGAAGGTGATAATCCATTTGTTAGAGTAGACTTAGGGATTGTTGTATTTCAGTCCATCTCTTTTGAGGCAGCCGTCCAACATTAAATATGTGATATCTTCTAAAATCCCTGCATACACAATGACAGTACAGCATTTAAACAGGTTACTACACTGCTCTGCAATTAAATAAGGGATGAACCTTGGAGTTTCCCACAATCATTTGTGAGTCAACTGAGAGTCAACTCTGTGGAGTTTGGCAGTCCATTTCATCCTCTGATTATGTTGTTATTTGCTTATTAAAATAGGACATTAGATAATCCATGATCAGTGGATTGTTGTGACGTGATGTGGGAGACAGTTGTTATAGACAATCTTAATATCAATTATGTAGCTAAAATATTTAAATTAATCACGACAGCATCATTCATGAGCCTGGTTTGGAGCCACTTCAGGGAAGTGGATGATGTTACATGAACTCATTATTTGATTATTTAATTATATAAAACAATGATTATATCGTCCATGACACCTGGAATCTGGTGCCACAGATCATCTAAATACATAATTAATGTATTTATGTTGACAATCTGTGTTAATCCCTCAGATAATGTAAATATTTGTATAGTTATGTAAACAACAATCCTCCATTCCATGAAGAGACTTGTAAAGCTCCCACTTGTGGAGATAATGTGCAATATCATCACATTTTATGATTCATTGCCTGAATTGATGATGATGACATCCTTCATGACTGGAGTCTGGCCATGCTTCCCTGCCAGTAAAATGCTACATCACCTCTTTATTGTGACAGTTAGCTATTACTGACTTATTTAATTCTTTAAATTATGTAAACGACAGACAGTGCCATCACCGATTACGGTTAGGGTGCAAATATCTGTCATGGACAAGGTTAGGAAATTTGTAGACATGGGCAGAGCATTTTCTGAATGAGTGGATTCTGGAACCAACTTGGTCTTAATTGGAACCTTGTTGGTCTTAATTGTCTCTTGTGATTTCATTATTTATTTATTTATTTAATAAATGGGGATATCATTTGTTATCTCTCTAGGACTGAATTACGAGTAATTATCTCATTCATTCATTTTTTTGTTCAAATCTATGATTAAAAACTCAATGATCTCTTCAGGTTTGAGCAATCTTGTAGGAGTCACATATAAAACATACACTCGTTTAATTTTTATTCATTTAATTATTAAAATCTGTCATTATTTATTCAGGGATCACATGAGATTTGGGGCTCCTTATGGGAATCAATCATGCCAGACCATCACAACATGTAATACTAACCTTACTTAACTGTGAAATTAGGAATTTAAATCTTAATTCATCATGTAATTAACATATATAAAATAAAGGTGATGTTATGGACCATAAGACAGTTTTGGAGTCAGATTTTTGGAGTTGATGATGTGACATCAACTCCGTACTTGACTATTTAGCTATTTAAATAGATCATTACATCAGAAATAGTTTTACGACGTTGGTGCCATCTTGTCAGAGTTAATATAAAACTACAACTAATTAATTAGCAATTTAAGTTTTTATATACATAATTATTCCAGGAAGAGAACTGTCTGACTTCTCCATGTGGGATTTAATTATGCAGTACCATGTCATCATTCAATTATTTTTCATTTTATATTAATTATTAAAATCAATGAAAATGTTGTCCTTCATTATTGGAGTCTGTCCATTCCTCCCTGGGTGTTAAATGTGTGGCATATTTAATTATCTAAGTATTACTCCTGGACAATCACTGGAGTTTGGTTCCATCCTATGAAAGGTGAGTATGCATGACTTTCCAATTATTTACTTATTTGATTACCTATATAATGCAGGTACCATCCATTATGTGTTTGGCTTCTGTGTGCTTGACACATATAGGAGATTGGTATCACAAGCAGTGCACAGAGAATGACAGACACTGGTATATTAATTGATTATTTATCACATAATAATAGATCTTTAACGATCCCTAAGCCTACTCTTACAAATGGATTTTCGCCTTCTTGAAGGAAGTTAACAATGGAAAACTCAACTTTTGATGAATAATTGTGAGTCTCATTATCTTTTAAACCAGTTACTTCTTAGGTGTGAGAACATTCATGTACAGAAGTCTTTGACCAGTTTTTCCACAGATTATATTATCCGATATCAGGTAATCTTGAATTGGGTAACCAGTAATAGCTGTAGGCAAGCTTCCAGAGATTTGGTCATGACTTGGTTAAGGGAATCAGTTGCTGACATTAAACGTTTTAGGAGCTAGTTATCTTGGAAGGTTTTCATGTCCAATGATAACATTTTATCGAAGCTGCTCTCTGGTATTTGGCCCATGATACCAGGATACAGAATGCAAGCGTTGTTGCCAGGCAACGTTTATGATCCAACATTCTGTCACTTTCTAGTGCACCTCCCACATGCTAAAATTAGCATACCCAACGATGGACTAAATTTACAGCCTCACTGATTTTCTCCCAAAAACGATGCAGGGCTCTTTTTTGAGTTATTTACCAGTCTCTCAAGCTAAAACAAACCTATAGTTATATAACCATGAAAAGGAAATATTCATAGATTTAAATAATTAAGATATAATGAAAAATAATTGAATAATCACATGGTAAAAGTAGTCTACCCACCAATGAACTAACCTTACAGCCTCACTGACTTTCTTACAAAAAACAGAGAAGGGATATTTCTTTTGAGTTCTACATATTTACCCGTCTCTCAAGCTACCACATGCCTATAGTGACAAAAGCATGAAAACGAAAGCATCATTATGCCATTCTAGTACATTTATGAGTATTTTAGACCTGTTTTCTATGCTTCAGTTTTCTCATTTCTAGATGGAAACAATACAATAAATCACATCTAACATAATACTTTTCTCTTTATTGAAAATTAAATAAACTCCTCTTCAGTCTCTTACCTTTAGAGGAGCTTGATCCCATGGTATCCCAGAGTTGTTTACATTTGCATTTGGTTGATGACTAAGGATTTGGAGCCCTGTATTATGTTTCTTTCAGTCATTTTGGATTCCTCAATTGACTGTTCTCTATTAAGTCCTGTACCATGCTTTCTAATATGGTTATTTAGAGTTATTTATTATTGATGGTGTGTCATGTTATCAGCCAGACAGAGTTAATTAGATGAGATTCCCTGATCAGGAGATTATTCACTTATTCCATTTCTAAAATCGGTGGTGACTGTGTCCTTCATGGGTCAGTTCTGTACCAAGCTCTCAGAAACGGATATGTGAAACAGCACAGTTATTTTAAATCGTGTAATCAATCTATTGTTAAAAATCTATGATTACATAATCAGTTATCACTGGATAATGCAGTGTCCTTCTTTCTCTGGGCACCGCTTCTGGTACCAGTCTCCTGCTGTGCCATCGCACAGCAGTCAAATGACGGATGACACCATCATTACGTACTCAATCAAATAAGTTAATAATTGGATAGTCCTGCATACTTAACTTTTATATGATGGAACCAAACTCCCGTGATTGTCAAGGAAGTAGTACTTAGATAAGTAAATAATGCCACGTGATTAACTCCCAGGGAGGAAGGGACAGACTCCAGTCATGAAGAACAACATCTTCATCGATTTAAATAATTAATATATAATGATAAATGATTGAATAATGACACGGTGGTGCATACTTAAATCACACATGGTGTAGTCAGACCGATCTCTTCCTGGAATAATGATGTATTTAAAAATTTAAAAAGATAATCAATTAGTTGGCATTTTATATTAACACTGACGAGGTGGCACCAAAGTCCTAAACCTATCGCTGATGAAATGATTTATTTACATAGCTAAATGATGAAGTAATGAGATGATGTTGCAACATCAACTCCCCAAATCTGACTCCAAAAGGCACTTATGGTCCATAACATTACCTTTATTTTAAATACATTAATTAAATGATCACCACCAAGGTGAAGATGTGGAGGAAGAGCAGGGAGCAAACACCCAGAAAACCGTGCCTGCCTCCGTGAAGTCCTTGTATTTCTCGGAGGGCACCAAGGAATCTTGAGGACTCAATCATCCAGCAACACAAGTATCTGTGTGATTCATTGATCATTCAGAAACTGCCGTTTCCATGTCTACAAACTTCCCAACCTGGTCCCTGACAGGCATTTTCACCCTAATCATAATCCATGATGCCACTGTCTGCCGTTCAATTAATTTAAACAATTAAATAAGTCAGTAATAGCTAACCATCACAATAGAGAGGTGAGGTAGCATTTAACTGGCAGGGAATAATGCCCAGACTCCAGTCATGAAGGATATCATCATCATCAATTGAAAAAATTAATCATAAAATGTGATGCATATTAGCTCCCAAGAGGGAGCTTCTCAGGACTCTTCATGGAATAGAGGGTTATTGGTTTACATAATTATACAACTAATTACATTATGAGTATTAACAGGAATTGTCAATTTAAATATTTTAATTATATAATTAGATGATCTGTGGCACTTGACCCCACAAGGTGGGACGAAATTCCAGGTGTCACGTATGATATAATCATTGTTTTCTATAACTAAATAATCAAATAAAGAGTTGATGTAACATCATCCACTTTCATAAGGTGGCTCCAAACCAGACTCATGAACAACGCTTGTCATCATTAATTTAATTACATAATTAACTTAATTATATAATTAATATTTAGATGGTCTAAAATATGTGACTCCCACATCGTGGAACAATAATCCTCTGATCATGGATTATCTTATGTCCTATTTTAATAACTAAATAATAACATGATCAGAAAAGGATATGGTCTGCCATACTCAACACAAGTTGTCTCTCACCTGCCTCCCACAAGACTGTGTGGAACTCCCCGGTTCATCCCTTATTTAATCGCAGACTTGAGAAGTAAAACGTGTAAATGCTGAAATGTCATTGTGTATGGAGGATTTTAGAAGATACCCCATATTTAATGTGGGACAGCTGCCTCAGAGGAGATGAACTTCATTCCAATAATCACTAAGTCTACTCTAACAAATGGATTATCACCTTCCTGAAAGAATTTAACAACGGAAAACTCAACTTTTGATGAATAATTGTGAGTCTTATTATCTTATAATCTATAGTTTTACTTCTTAGGAGAGAGAGCTTTCATAAACCCGAGACTTTGAACTGTTTCTCCACCAACTATGTTCTCTGATATTAGGTAATCTTGAATTGGGTAACCAGTAATAGCTGTAGGCCATTTTCCAGACATTATTCTATGACTTGCTTAGGGGAATCAAATTCTGTAATCAAAAGTTTTAGGAGATAGTTACCTTGGGGGATTGTAATGTCCCACAGTTTATCGAATCTGCTCTCTGGTTCTTAGCCCATGATACCAGGAGGCAAGCAGGGTTGCCAGGCAACATTTATGATCCAACATTCTGTCCCATTATAGTGCCCCTCACACGTGCTAAAGTTACATACCCACCAATGGACTAACCTTACAGCCTCACTGATTTCCTCACAAAAACAAAGCAGGGCTCTTCTTTTGAGTTATACATATTTACCAGACTCTCAAGCTCACAACATGCCTATAGTGATATGAGCATGAAAATGAAAGCATCATTCTGCCATTCAAGTACATTGATGAGTATTTAAACCTATGTTCTATGCTTCAATTTACTCATTTCCAGAGTGGAATCAATACAGTTAATCGCCTCTACCATAATCCTTTTCTCTTTATTGAAAAGAAAATGAACTTCTCTTCATTCTCCTTCCTTTAGAACAGCTTGTTCACATGGTTTTTCAGAGTTGTTTTGATTTGCATTTGGCTGATGACTAAGGATTTTGAGCACTGTCTTAGGTTTCTTTCAGTCATTTTTGATTCCTCAATTGATAATTCTCTCTTAAGGTCTGTACCCCACTTTATGATATGGATATTTAGAGTTAGTTAGGGTTGGTGGTGTGTCATGTTTTCAGCCAAACAGAGTATATTAGATAAGATTCTCTGATCATGAGATTATTAAGTTACTCGAATTTTTAAACTGGAGTTGAGTGTGTCCTTCTTGGGTCAGTTTTGTTGCAACCTCTCAGAAACTGTTGATGTGAAACAATAAAGTTTTTTAAATCGTTTAATCACTCGAACATTAAAAAACTATTATTATGTAATCAGTAGTCACTGGATATCCCAGTGTCCCTCATTCTCTGGGCACTGCTTCTGGGACCAATCTCCTGCTGTGTCAATCGCACAGCAGCCCAACCTATAATTGTTGGCGCCATCATTATTTATGTAATCAAATCAGTAAATCATTGGATACTCCTGCACACTTAACTTTCATAAGACGGAACCAAACTCCAGTGACTGTCATGGGAGTAATACTTAGATAAGTAAATAATGCCACACGATTAACTCGCAGGGAGGAATGACCAGACCTCAGTCGTGAAGGACCACATCTTCATCGATTTAAACAATTATTATATATTGAAAAATTATTGAATAATGACAGGGTGGTGCATACTCCTCACATGGAGGAGTCAGACTGACCTCTTCCTGAAATAATGATTTATTTTAAAAAATAAATTGACAATTGGAATTAGTGCATGTTTATAATAACAGTGACAAGATGGCACCAAAGTAGTAAAGCTATGGCTGATGTAATGATCTATTTAAATAGCTACATAATCAAGTAATGAGATGATGTTACATCATCAAGCCCCCCAACATCTGACTCCAAAGGTACGTATGGTCCATAACATCATCTTTCTTTCAAATACGTTAAATAAATGATGAATTTTTATTTCATTTCTTATTTTACAGTTCAATAAGTAAGTGTATTAGATGATGTGATGGTCTGGCATGATTGACTCCCATAAGGAGGCTCAAAACTACAGTGATCACTGAATACATAGTGATAGATTTTCATAATTAAATGAATACAAATTCAACAAGGGGATGGTGTTTTATACGTGACTTCTACAAGATTGCTCAGAACTGAAGAGGTCATTGAGTTTTTAATCATTGACTTGAAAAAAATAAGTGAATGAATAATGAGATAATTTCTCATAATTCACCCCTAGTGAGTTAACAAAATGATATCAACATTGATTTAAATAAATAAATAAATAATGAAATCCCAAGAGACAATTAGCACCACCAAGGTGGGTCCAGACTCCACTCTTCCTGGACTAGAAAAAGACAGATTTGAAGAATGAAATAACCAGATAGTTAGATCGTCTGTCACACTTGAGTCACACAAGGTTGCACCAAACTTCAGGGTTCACAGATTATGTAATGAAACAATTTAATAATTACATCTTTACATATGTAAGTAGTGGAACTTTTTTGTCTAAAATACATGACATTGTTCCACAATAATAATTTTATATATTGAAAAATTATTGAGTAATGACATGGTGGTGCATACTTAAATCCCACATGAAGAAGTCAGACCCTTCTCTTCCTGGAATAATGATTTATTCAAAAACTTAAATTGATAGTTAATAAATAGGCATTTTATATTAACTCAGACAAGATTACATCAAACTTGTAAACCTATGGCTGATGTAATGATCTATTTCAATAGCTAAATAATCAAGTAATGAGATGATGTTACATCATCAATTCCCAAAATCTGACTCCAAAAGCACTTATGGTCCATAACATCACCTTTATTTTGAATACATTAAATAAGTGATGAATTATTATTTAATTTCCTAATATTATATTTAAATAAGTAAGTGTAGTATTACATAATGTGATGGTCTGGCATGATTGGCTCCCATAAGAAGGCTCAAAACTTCAGTGATCCCCGAATAAATAATGACAGATTTTCATAATTAAATAAAAAAAAAAGGAAACAAGTGGATGTTGTTTTATATGTGACTCCTACGAGATTGCTCAAAACTGAAGATCATTGAGTTTTAATCATAGATTTGAGCAAAAACATGTATGAATAAAGAGGTAATTACTCATAATTCACCCCTAGAGATACAACAAATTGATATCACTTTGATTTAAATAAATACAGAATCAAATCACAGGAGACAATGAACAGCACTAAGGTGGATCCAGACTCCACTCTTCCTTGAGTAGAAGAAGACAGACTTGAATAATGAAATAATCAGATAGTTAGATCGTCTGTCTCACTTGAGTCAAACAAGGTGTCCCCAAACTTCATGGTTCATTTTCTATCAGGAAACAATTTAAAAATTACATGTTTAAATATGTAAGTAGTTGAACATTTTTGTATCATCAATTCCTGGGCAGACATGGCAGACATGATAAAGTATGCTGTCATCACGGATTTTTAAAATTCCATAAGTTAATGATCAGATACTCATACTTACTTGCCTGATGTATTCTGTTGGTCTGACAACATCACCAGTGCCTGAATCTCTGTTGTGCTGAGGCAGGACCTGAGATGATGGGCCCATACCTGGCATACCAGTAGTAGCTAAAATGTTCATATCAGCTGAAAATATGGTTGCAGCAGGGGCATCACCAGCAGAGGTGAGAGAGAGGGATTCTTCTGTCTTCTGGGTCTTCATCCTTTTGTGAGGCTTCAGAGATGGTCCCGACCTCCTTGTGCCAATATTTCTTCTCATCGTAGATCACAACCTTTGTGAAGATGTTGGGGAAATTGGGCAGTCCCACACCCAGACCACCATGCCAGCCTTGGTGAAGTCCTTGTGCTTCTCGGAGGGCACCATGGAATCTTCCAGACTCAGTATTCCAGTATCCTTAGTACTCTGGGGGATGCATAGATCATTCAGAAACTTCTGTGGCCATGTCTACATCTTTCATGCACTTGCCCCTGACCGATATTTGATCCTAATCGTAATCAATGATGTCATTGTCTGTCATTTAAATATTTTAAATAATTAAATATGTTAGTAATCGCTGTCACAATAAAATTGATATAGCAGCATTTAACTGGCAGGGAAGCATGGCCAGACTCCAGTCATGAAGGATGTCATCCTCATCTATTGAAACAATTAATCATAAAATGTGATGATACTGCATATTAACTCCCCAAGAGGGAGCTTTACAGGGCTTTTTATGGAATAGAAGATTATTGGTTTATTTAATTATACAAATATTTACATTATCTTGGGTATTAACACAAATTGTCAATTTAAATACTTTAATTATGTAATTAGATCATCTGTCGCAGGTGAGCCCACTAGTTGGCACCAAATTCCAGGTGTCGTGCATGATATAATCATCATTTTATATAATTAAATAATCAAAAATGAGTTGATATAACATAGTCGACTTCCCTAAAGGTGTCATCATCAAGTTAAATAATTTAATTACATAATTAATATTTAGATGATCTAAAATGGTTGATTTCCACATTGTGGTAAAATAATCCACTGATCATGGATTACCTAATGTCCTATTTTAATAACTAAATAATAACATAATCAGAGGCTGAAATGGTCTGCCATACTCTACACAAGTTTTCTCTCACGTGACTCGCACAAGATTTTGTGAAACTCCCCGGTTCATCCCTTTTTTACTCGCAGAGCTGAGTAGTAAAATGTGGAAATGCTGAAATGTCATTGTATATGCAGGGTTTTTAGAAGATATCTCATATTTAATGTTGGACAGCTACCTCAAAAGAGGTGAACTGGTATCCAATAAACCCTTAGTCTATCCTAACGAATTACGTTCCTGAAGGAATTTAACAAAGGAAAACTCACCTTTTGATGAATAATTGTGAGTCTTATCACCTTTTAATCCATAGTTTTACTTCTTTAGAGAGAATGCATTCATAAACAGAAGTCTTTGAACTGTTTCTCCACAGACTATATATATTCTCTGATAATAGGTAATCTTTAATTGGGTAACCAGTAATAGCTGTAGGCAAACTTCCAGAGATTTGGCTATGACTTGGTTAGCGGAATCAAATACTGTCATCAAAAGTTTTTGGAATATGTCATCTTGAGAGATTGTAATGTCCCATGATAATACATCATCGAAGCTGCTCTCTGGTTCTTGGCCCATGATACCAGGATATAGAATGCAATTAGGGTTGCCAGGCAATATTTATGATCCAACATTCTGTCACATTCTAGTGCACCTCTCAAATGCTAAATATCTCAAGAATTTGACAAGAATTTCAGGAATGAAACCACAATCCAATGGTCCTATCACCCAGACATCTCTCAGGAAAAAAATATATCATCTTGTTTATGAGATGGCACCTGCATTTCTATCATGGTTGTCTTTGGGGCCTGTGACATCCAGGTAAAAGAACCCTCAGGTATCTTGAACTCAGCAGGATGACACAGTAAAAACATCATCTTTTGTGACCTAAAATGTTTCTCTTGATTTTTAATATTCTGAGAAGCCTTCAATATGTGAAAGAAGAGAAACATTTCAGTCTGCATTTAATAATGGTCTGTGCTATCTCTGCACATTGTGGGGAGGAAGAAAGAGAGAGTAAACCTTTATACTGTAGGAAGAAACCTGTGTCATCTATTGGTGACATGGATAAGCGGTAATAAATTTTGTGTCTAACTATGCAGTGCTGGCTCTCGCCTTTCAGTCCAGCACTCAGGAAATAGACACAAGTGGATATCTGTGAGTTTGAGGACAGCCTGCTCTACAGAGTAAGTTCCAGGACAGCAAGGCAACAAATGGAAATTCTGTGTCAAACTCCAAAATAAATAAATATATGAATAAATAAATAAATATTAAACTATTAATTGGAAAAATCTACTAGAAAACATCAACAAGACTAATATTAATAACTAGGAAGGAATTGGCCAGTGCAGTTTACTGATCAAGTCCCAGGACAGCAGGAAACACAGGGAAAATTTGTGGCGCCTTCACAGCTGTAGAAGCCCGAGAAACTGTGGAGGATGTTGAGGTTAATAACACAGCACTCTTGATATTAAGAAGGCTTTATATTATATATCTTACTTTACTAGGCTAGCTTATATATCCTGGCACCAGATGGAGGTAGGAGAAGCAAAAAAAAAGGTGCTTAGTCATCTCAGGTTCCAAGGACCTGTTAGGGTGCTTTCAAGGCTGAAGGAGCCAATAGAGCATTAGCATTTTGCATTAGACAGCATGTCTCCTGTTATCTAGCTGTTACAGCTGGAGGTTAATGTAAGATTTGAGAAAAGCTATGGAAGGGAGGGCTCAGGAAACTTTTAGGCCCCACCTGGAGAGGTGTCAATGAAAATGCAAATGAGAACTTGTCAACAATTAAGAATAAGCCTCAGGGAACTGCAGACCCTGTTAGCCCCACCTAGAAAGGTGTCAGTGAAAATGTAAATGAGACCTGGTCACCTGTAAGGTGTACAGGTTTTCTGCCTGCCTCTGCTGGTCTTGTCCCACCACCGAGATAGTCCCAAATAATGCACACAGAGACTCTGTATTTGATGTAATCTGTTGGCCCATTACTAGTTTCTTATCGGCTAGCTCTGTCTTAATTATTAACCCATTTATATGTATTTCCACGTGGTCTTACCGAGAGCAGAGGAATGGCAGTTCTGTTCTCTCCAGGCTCTCCATCCTGACCCTCCTTCCTACTTCCTATTTCCTCCTTGTCACCTAGACCCTCCTATCTTCCTTTCCTATTGGCCAACAGTGCTTTATTCATTAACCAGTATGAGAAACATATACAGAATGACATCTCCCATCATCTCCTCTTTTCTGTCTAAATAAAAAGAAGGGTTATAGCCTTAACATAGCAAAATATATCACACAACAGTTATCAAGTAAGAATCACAGTTAACAATATTTATTCCATTAACATTTAATAAGATTTGAATGAAATATTCTATCATCTATTTTATCTTGTGAGTCTAAAGTCCTATATCATTGAATATTAACTAAGGAAAACAATAACCATAACTATCTGTCTTCAACTCCTTCAAAGACCACAGAAGGATAGTATATAAACTCTAGAAATGACATAGACATCTCACTGTCTGGCCAGTCACCTGAAGTTCTTCTGTAATCTTCCATCTTCAGCCCATATGCCATAGTGTGTCTGGCAGACTCTTCAGCAAAGTAGAAAACTTTAAACTGTCTTCTTGTACTGGAAGTTTGTCAGTCATTTCTCTCTGTGTCCTGTAGACTGTCTGGCAGACTCTTCCATGAAGCAGGAACTCTATAGCAATATCCGTCTTGAATCAGCAGTCACTTTTCTGTGGGTCCTGCATTTCCAATTTATATAGCATAAAGTCAAACAGTCCAGACAAGAGCAGTATCTTGTCCAAATGGCTAGTCTTGCCATATTAGAAGTAAACTCCATAGCGAGTTTCTTCAATGTTTATCTTCATCTTCCTTTTTGACTCAGGTGGTGTTGCCAGGAGCATTTATGTCTCACTGTCAAGAAAAACCCTAAATCATTTTAAATGACATATTCTGTAGGTCTTTGAAAGGTTTGAAGAATTCCTATCCATCTCAAATACATGTCTGTATATCTAGAAATCTTAACTAACTTAACTATAATATCTTACTATCATAGGTACTATCTATGATCTGTTCTCAAATACATCTCTATATACCTAGAAAACCTAACGCACCTAGCTATAACTTTTTAGCTAGGTAACTATCTAAAATCGGTACTAAATTACACATTACATATCTAAATGAGTTATATAAACACAATATCTAAACAGGAGGAGACATATACTTAATTACAAAATTGACCTTAAGTTTATATCAATAAATGAAAATCCATTTGAAAATAAAGTATTCATAGCTATACCATAAATCCCTTTTTACCTTTAAAAAGAGATTGGTTGTGATCATTAACCATTTATAACCAAGTCCATTTAAATGAAAACAAACACTTATAGATAATATTTGGGAATTTGGGCATCGTTCTTTCCAAACTACTTACTGCTGATAGGGGGCGCTGTCATGGGGATCCTAAGAAGATGCAGAAATCCTGGCTGTAGCCTGCAAGGATGCTGTGTACACCAGTTTTGAATGTAGGATCACCTGGTACTCTTTTTCAGGGGGTCTGGCTTGCTCAAACCACATTAGTCTGGAAGAAATCCACAGCTTTTTATTTTCTGTGGAAACAAAAATAGAAATCCTTTTCCCCAGTAACTTGTCCTTGTACTTAAATTTTGGAGTCAAAGCATTTTTAAAATATATAAATAGAATTAATTCAGCAGCATTTGTTTTAACAGTTGTTTCCTTAGCAGTCAAACAATACAAAGACAATATAATGTCATACAGTATATAGATTCTCTCTGAGCTTTTCATCTTTACGTGGCTTTATTATTACTCCGTTTCTTTTACTTTTTATTTTTTTTTATTTTTTGAGACAGGGTTTCTCTGTGTAACTCTTATCTGTCCTGGAATTCACTCTGCATACCAGGTTTACTTTGAAATCACAGAGATCTGCTTGCCTCTGTCTCCCAAGTGCTGGGATTAAAGGCGTGTGCCACCACACACAGCTCCCCACTCTCTTTTTAAAACCATTTTATTTCTTTTCTCTCCCAAGCCTAAGTATCTTTTAAAATATACAATGTAAACCTTTAGAGGTTTTTCTTAATATGAAACTGTCTTTACTCTAAATCACAACAACACTGCTAAAATGAAAGCCTTTGTTGTTTCTGCCAGGGATTATAAAAGACGGCGGCGGCTATTATACCGCCAGCACTAAAAGCTGTGCTCACTGCCTTGGACTGCATGTTGCCAGCTTGGAGAAGTGGTCACTGCCATTGCCAGCTCTGATACACACCAATGAATTGTTAGCAGTGCTTTTTTAAACCCGTGCAATTTTTTGCCGAGTCAGGAATCTTCCCTTTACAGGAGCCGCACAATCTGCTTGTCTCTCACAAGAGAAAAATCCTGCTACCAAGAAACCTTGCTTGTCTCTGTTCATTTGTTTTAAAAGCCTTTTTTTAGATTCTGTTGAATTTTAAGTGGAAGTTCTTATTAGCCACATATGCGCCATTTGTAACGGGTATGGGTTTTTCTGCCCACCGCCTGGTCTTTTCCTGCCTCCAAATAATACACACAGAGACTCTGTATTTGATATAATCTGTTGGCCCATTACTAGTTTCTTATCGGCTATCTCTGCACCTGGCCGTGGCCCTGGCCCTGCAAATGGCCCTAGCTCTGGCCCTGCACCTGGCCCTAGCTCTGGCCCTGCACCTGGCCCTAGCCCTAGCCCTGCATCTGGCACTGGCCCTGGTCCTGGCCCTGACCCTGCACCTGGTCCTGGACCTGCAACTGGTCCTGGACCTGGCACTGGCCCTGCACATGGCCCTGGCCCTGCACCTGGCCCTGGCCCTGCACCTGGCCCTGCACCTGGCCCTGGCCTTGGCCCTGCACCTGGCCCTGCACCTGGCCCTGGCCTGGCCCTGCACCTGGATCTGGCCCTACACCTAGCCCTGGCCTTGCACCTGGCCCTGGCCCTGCACCTGGCCATGGCCGTGGCCCTGCACGTGGCCCTGGCCATGGCCATGCACCTGGCCCTGGCCCTGAAAATGGCCCTCCACCTAGCCGTGGCCCTGGAACTGCACCTGGCCCTGGACCTGGCCCTGGCCCTGGCCTTGGGCCTGCACCTAACACTGGCCCTGCACCTGGCCCTGGCCCTGGCCCTGACCCTGCACCTGACCTTGGCCCTGTCCTGCAACTGGCCCTGGCCCTGCACATGACCCTGGCCATGCACCTGGCCCAGGCCCCGCACCTGGCCCTGAACCTGGCACTGGCCCTGCACCTGGCGCTAGACCTGGTCCTGACCCTGCACCTGGCCTTGGCCCTGCACCTGGCCCTGGCCCTGGTCCTGCACCTGGCCCTGGACCTGGCCCTGCACCTGGACCTGCACCTGGCCATTAACCTGGCCCTGGCCCTGGCCCTGACCCTGGCTGTGGCCCTGCACCTGGCCCTGGCCCTGGACCTCCACCTGGCCCTGGCCCTCCACCTAGCCCTGGCATTGGCCCTGCTCCTGGCCCTGGACCTGAACCTGGCCCTGCACCTGGCCCTACACCTGGCCCTGGCCCTCCACCTAGCCCTGGCATTGGCCCTGCACCTGGCCCTGGACCTGGCCCTGCACCTGGCCCTGGCCCTGACCCTGCACCTGACCCTGGACCTGGCCCTGCACCTGGCCCTGGCCCTGCACCTGGCCCTGGCCCTGCACCTGGCCCTGCACCTGGCCCTGGCCCTGCACCTGGTCCTGGCCCTGCACCTGGCCCTGGCCTTGCACCTGGCCCTGCTCCTGGCCCTGGACCTGGCCCTGGACCTGGCCCTGGCCCTGCACCTGGCCCTGCACCTGGCCCTGCACTTGGCCCTGTACCTGGCCCTGCACCTGGCCCTGGCCCTGGCCCTGGCCCTGGCCCTGCACCTGGATCTGGCCCTGCACCTGGCCCTGGCCCTGTACCTGGCCCTGCTCCTGGCCCTGGCCCTGGCCCTGGACCTGGCCCTGGACCTGGCCCTGGCCTTGCACCTGGCCCTGCACTTGGCCCTGTACCTGGCCCTGCACTTGGCCCTGGACCTGGCCCTGCACCTGGATCTGGCCCTGCACCTGGCCCTGGCCCTGGACGTGCACCTGGCCCTGGCCCTGAACCTGGCCCTGGCCATGACCCTGGCCCTGCACCTGGCCCTGGCCCTGGCCCTGGCCTTGGCCCTGCACCTGGCACTGGCACTGGACCTGGCCCTAGCCCAGCACCTGGCCCTGGCCATGGCCCTGCACCTGGCCCTGGGCTTGGTCCTGCACCTGGCCCTGGCCCTGACCCTGGCCCTGGCCCTGCACATGGCCCTGGACCTGGCCCTGGCCTTGACCTGGCACCTGGCCCTGGGCCTGGCCCTGGCCCTAGCCCTCCACCTAGCCCTTTGCCCTTTCACTGGCCCTGTCCCTGGCTGTTCTGTCCTTGGCCCTGGCACTGGACCTGGCCCTGATATAGGCCCTGGCCCTGGCCGTTCTGGCCATTACCAGGTGCAGGGTCAGGTGCAGGGGCAGGGCCAGGGACAGGTGCAGGAGCAGGGCCAGGGCCAGATGCAGGGACAGGGCCAGGTGCAGGGCCAGGGACATGTGCAGGGCCAGGGCCAGGTGCAGGGCCAGGGCCAGGTATAGGGCCAGGGCCAGATGCAGGGTCAGGGCCAGGTGCAGGGCCAGGTGCAGGGCCAGGGCCAGGTTCAGGGCCAGGTGCAGGTCCAGGGCCAGTGACAGGTGCAGGGCCAGGGCCAGGTGCAGGGCCAAGGCCAAGGCCAGGTGCAGGGATAGTGCCAGGGCCAGGTGCTGGGCCAGGGTCAGGGCCAGGTGAAGGGCCATGGCCAGGTAGAGGGCCAGAGCCAGGGCCAGGTGTAGGGCCAGGTCTAGGGCCAGGTGCAGGACCAGGGAAAGGTGCAGGGCCAGGGCCAGGGCCAGGTTCAGGGCCAGGGCCAGGGCCAAGTGCAGGGCCAGGGACAGGTGCAGGGCCAGGGCCAGGGCCAAGGCCAGGTGCAGGGCCAGGGCCAAGGCCAGGTAAAGGGCTAGCTAGTGCCAGGGCCAGGTGCTGGGCCAGGGTCAGGGCCAGGTGCAGGGCCATGTCCAGGTAGAGGGCCAGAGCTAGGGCCAGGTGTAGGGCCAGGGAAGGGCCAGGTGCAGTGCCAGGGCCAGGGCCAGTTGCAGGGCCAGGGCCAGGTGCAGGGCCAGGGCAAGGGCCATGTCCAGGGCCAGGGCCAAGGCCAGGTGCAGGGCCAGGGACAGGTGCAGGGCCAGGGACAGGGGCAGGTACAGGGCCAGTCCCAGGGCCAGGTGCAGGGCCAGGACCAGGGCTAGGTGCAGGGCCATTGCCAGGGCCAGGGGCAGGTACAGGGCCAGTCCCAGGGCCAGGTGCAGGGCTAGGGCCAGGGCTAGGTGCAGCTCCAGTGCCAGGGCCAGGTGTAGGGCCATGGCTAGGGCCATTAGAAGAACCAGGTCCAGGGCCAGTTGCAGGGCCAGGGCCAGGTCTAGGTGCAGGGCCAATCCCAGGGCCAGGTGCAAGGCCAGGGCCAGGGCCAGTTGTAGGGCCAGGGCCAGGTGCAGGGCAAGGCCAGGGCCAGGTGCAGGGCCAGGGCCAGGGCCAGGGCCAAGGCCAGGTGCAGAGCCAGTGCCAAGGCCAGGTGGAGGGCTAGCTAGTGCCAGGGCCAGGTGCTGGGCCAGTGTCAGGGCCAGGTGCAGGGCCATGGCCAGGTAGAGGGCCAGAGCCAAGGCCAGGTGTAGGGCCAGGGCAGGGCCAGGTGCAGGGCCAGGACCAGGGCCAGTTGCAGGGACAGGGCCAGGGCCAGGTGCAGGGCCAGGGCAAGGGCCATGTACAGGGCCAGGGCCAAGGCCAGGTGCAGGGCCAGGGCCAGAGGCAGGGCCAGGGCCAGGTGCAGGGCCAGGGCCAGGTGCAGGGCCAGGGCCAGGGCCAGGTGCAGGGCCAAGGCCAGGGCCAGGTGCAGGGCCAGGGCCAGGTGAAGGGCCATGGCCAGGTAGATGGCCAGAGCCAAGGCCAGGTGTAGGGCCAGGGCAGGGCCAGGTGCAGGGCCAGGGCCAGGGCCAGTTGCAGGGCCAGGACCAGGGCCAGGTGCAGGGCAAGGGCAAGGCCATGTACAGGGCCAGGGCCAAGGCCAGGTGCAGGGCCAGGGCCAGGTGCAGGGCCAGGGCCAGGTGCAGGGCCAGGGCCAGGTGCAGGGCCAGGTGCAGGGCCAGGCCCAGGGTCAGGTGCAGGGCTAGGGCCAGGGCCAGGGCCAGGTGCAGGGCCAGGGCCAGGTGCAGGGCCAGTGCCAGGGCCCGGTGTAGGGCCAGGTCTAGGGCCAGGTGCAGGGCCAAGGCCAGGTGCAGTGCTAGCTAGTGCTAGCTAGTGCCAGGGCCAGGTGCTGGGCCAGGGTCAGGGCCAGGTGCTGGGCCAGGGTCAGGGCCAGGTGCAGGGCCATGGCCAGGTAGAGGGCCAGAGCCAGGGCCAGGTGCAGGGCCAGTTGCAGGGCCAGGGCCAGGGCCAGGTGCAGGGCCAGGGCCAGGGCCAGGTGTAGGGCCAGGGCCAGGGCCAGGTGCACGGCGAGGGCAAGGGAAAGGTGCAGGGTCAAGCCCAGGGCCAGGTGCAGGGCCAGGGCCAGGTGCAAGATAAGGGCCAGGGCCAGGTGCAGGGCCAGGGCCAGGTGCAAGGCCAGTGCCAGGGCCCGGTGTAGGGCCAGGGCTACGGCCAGGGGCAGGGCCAGGTCCAGGGCCATTTCCTGGGCCAGGGCCAGTTGCAGTGCCAGGGGGAGTGCGAGGGCCAGGGCCAGGGCCAGGGCTAGGTGCAGTGCCAGGACCAGGGACAGGGCCAGGGCCAGTGCCAGGGCGAGAACAGCCAGGGACAGGGCCAGTAAAAGTGCAAAGGCCAGGGCCAGGTCCAGGGCCAGGTTCAGGGCCAGGGACAGAATGGCCAGTGACAGAACCATGGTGAGAAAACCCAGGGCCAGAATGGCCAGGGCAATAATTGCCAGGGCCAGATCCTTCAAGGCCAGTTCCAGAACGGCCAGGGACAGAACAGTCATGTCTACAATTGCCATGGTCAGGGCCAAAACTTCCATGGCCATAACTACCATGGCCAGATCGTTCAAGGCTGGGCCAGAACAGCAAGGGACAGAAAGGCCAGCGTCAGGGACAGACCAGACAGGTTCAAGGATAGAACAACCAGACTCAGTTCCAGAGCGAGTGCTTGGGCCACAGGAAGAAAGGAAAGGTCCAGGGCCAGGGCAAGGGCCAGGGCCAGGGCCAAATCAGCCAGGGCTAAGTCCAGATCAGCCAGGGCTAAATTCAGAACAGCCAGGGCCAGAAATCCATGGGCAAAGGCCAGAAAGGCCAGGGCCAGAACGGCAAGGGCCAGGGCCAGAAAGTCCTGTACCAGAACCCAGGACCTGAACGACCAGGGTCAGGGCAAGAAAAGCCAGAGCCAGAAAGGCCAGTGCTAGAATGTCCAGAGCAAGTGACAGAATGGCCATGGCTTGTATGACCAGGCCAGACCCAGAAGGGCCAGGGCCAGTACAGCAAGAGCCATAATGACCTGGGTAAGGGTCAGAATGGCCAGGGTCAGGAACATTGCCAGGGTCAGTGTGAGGGCCCAGGACAGAACAGCCAGGGCCAGGGCCAGGGCCAGGGCATCAGCCAGGCTAAGTCCAGATCGGCCAGGGCCAGAAATTCAACTGCAAAGGCCAGAAAGGCCAGGGCCAGAACGGCAATGACCAGGGCCAGAAAGTCCTGTACAAGAACCCAGGACATGAACGACCAGGGTCAGGGCAAGAAAATCCAGAGCTAATAAGGCCATTGCTAGAATGTCCAGGGCAAGTGCCAGAATTGCCATGGCTTGTATGACCAGGACCAGGCCCAGAACGGCCAGGGCCAGTAAGGCAAGAGCCAGAACGACCTGGGTGTCAGACCGGCCAGGGTCATGAACATGGCCAGGGCCAGTGCCAGGGCCAAGGACAGAACAGCCAGGGCCAGGGCCAGGGCAAGGGCCAGGGCCAGAGCCAGGACAGCCAGGGCCAGGTCCAGATCGGCCAAGACCAGAACGACAAGGGTAATGGCCAGAACTGCCAGGGCCAGGGCTAATATCAGGGCCATGTCCAGTGCCAGGGCCAGGGACAGAACATACAGGGATAGGGCCAGTGACAGGGCAAAGGCCAGGGCCAGGTCCAGGGCCAGGTTCAGGGCCAGTGACAGAATGGCCAAGGACACAACCAGGGTGAGAAAGGCCAGGGCCAGAACGACCAGGGCCATAACTACCATGGCCAGATCGTTCAAGGCCGGGCCAGAAAAGCAAGGGACAGAAAGGCCAGGGCCAGGGACAGACCGGCCAGGTTCAAGGTTAGAACAACCAAACCCAGTTCCAGAGCAAATGCTTGGGCCAGAGCAAGAAAGGAAATGGCCAGGACCAGGGCCAGAGCCAAATCAGCCAGGGCTAAGTCCAGATCAGCCAGGGCTAAGTCCAGAACGGCCAGGGCCAGAAATTCAAGGGCAAAGGACAGAAAGGCCAGGGCCAGAACGGCCAGGGCCAGGGCCAGAACGGCAATGATCAGGGCCAGAAAGTCCTGTACAAGAACCCAGGACATGAACGACCAGGGTCAGGGCAATAAAAGCCAGAGCCAATAAGGCCAGTGCTAGAATGGCGAGGGCAAGGCCCAGAATGGCCATGGCTTGTACGACCAGGGCTAGGCCCAGAACGGCCAGGGCTGGTACGGGAAGAGCCAGAACGACCTGGGTAAGGGACAGAACGGCCAGGGTCAGGAACATGGCCAGGGCCAGTGCCAGGGCCAAGGACAGAACAGCCATTTCCAGGGCCAGAGCAAGGACTAGAGCCAGGGCCAGAACAGCCAGGGCCAGGGCCAGATCGGCCAGGGCCAGAACGACCAGGGTAATGGCCAGAATGGCCAGGGCCAGGGCCAATATCAGGGCCAGGTCCAGTGCCAGGACCAGGGACAGAACAGCCAGGGACAGGGCCAGTGACAGGGCAAAGGATAGGTCCAGGTCCAGGGCCAGGTTCAGGGCCAGGGACAGAATGGCCAGTGACAGAACCTGGGTGAGAAAAGCCAGGGCAAGAATGGCCAAGGCAATAACTTCCAAGGCCAGATCGTTCAAGGCCCGGCCAGAACATCAAGGGACAGAAAGGCCAGGGCCAGGGACAGACCGGACAGGTTCAAGGATAGAACAACCAGACCCAGTTCTGGAGCAAGTGCTTGGGCCACAGCAAGAAAGGAAAGGGCCAGTGCCAGGGCCAGGGCCAGGGCCAGAGCCAAATCAGCCAGGGCTAAGTCCAGATCAGCCAGGGCTAAGTTCAGAACGGCCAGGGCCAGAAGTCCATGGGAAAAGGGCAGAAAGGCCAGTGCCAGTACGGCAAGGGCCAGGGCCAGGGCCAGAAACCAGGACCTGAACGACCAGGGTCAGGGCAAGAAAAGCCAGAGCCAGAAAGGCCAGTGCTAGAATTTCCAGGGCAAGTGCCAGAATGGCGATGGATTGTATGACCAGGCCAGACACAGAACGGCCAGGGACAGTACGGCAAGAGTCAAAATGACCTGGGTAAGGGTCAGAATAGCCAGGGCAGTAACATAGCCAGGGCCAGTGTGAGGGCCTAGGCCAGCACAGCCATGGCCAGGGCCAGGGCCAGGGCCAGGGCCAGGGCCAATCCTGCACATTTGCTTTGTATTATATAAAGCAATTCATATTGGTGGGAACTGTTAATACTTTAACCACCTAATTACATGAGTTAAGGAATGAGCGTTCACAATATTGTGTATTCACAAGTTAAGATATGTTTGGTTAAAGATTTGATTTAATTTTAATTAAGTAGTGCCAGTGCATGTATTTGTGTTTGCTCCCACTTGTTCCCAAGAATTTTTAGCCTTTTGTATTATTCTTGTAGCAGTAACTACAGAATTTTGTCAAAATCATAACATAGGTCCTGGCAATGAACGTTCCTTAATTTTTCTCATTCATATCTCTAATCTGTCTCTATCATTTCTCTATCATCTTGATATGAAGTGATAGGGGAGAGTTCATGAAAGAGGAAATCAAAATCATGCAAACAATTTGGTGAAGATGTTAGCCATCATACTTTTCTTTAATTTCAATAATCTTTTTTTTTTTTTTTTTTTTTTTTTTTGTGGAGCACAGTTCTTACTAACTTCCCTACACCCAAGATAAATGACAAACAGGTCAGCCCTTCTGATAAAATCTGCAACCCAAGAGAGAGAAAGAGAGAGAGAGAGAAATACACAGAGACAGACAGATTGACAGAGAGAGAAAGAAAGACAGCATGAGGAGGGAGAAAGGGAGAGGAAAGAAATAATGGGAGCAAGAGAGACGTCAACCCAAGCTTCTCCACCTTCTGGTTTCACACTTGGTACCAAAGGCATCTCATATAAGACTGGAAAGAAACCTGCCCTATGACTAGTGTCTATGCTTGAAGCTCTGATTGGCTAACAAATCCTGAGTTACAGGACTAAATGAGCAGAAAATACACAGAACTTGAGGGCAGGTTTGGACCAGGACTGACAAACATTCTAAACTCTTTTTATAGATACAGAAGCCATTAGGGTTCCCACGCAACAACCCAGCCTCTCTGGTTATGCATATCATGGTTTAAGCATGGCTTATTCCTTCTTCTCAGGGATGATATGGAGAGGAAGGATTCAGGAGTTTGTGGGATTGCTTTTAGCAGGTGTGGTTTACAAGGTTTCCATTAGCCAACATCCTGTAGACCATCGGCAACTGTTCCTGGAGAGATGGGCAAAGCAGGTTGTGTAAAGCTTCAGCCTTAATATTGAGCTGCAGTTGTAGAGAGGATGTTCAAGTCCTGGCAGTGTTTAGTAGCACTGTTCCAAGCCCTACATTCAGGGTGTCAAGGGGGGCACTCCGCTGGATTCACCTCAGTTCAGACTTCACCCTTGAAAGGCCTGCCATTGTTTCCCCATAGTAGTGGAAAGGGACAAGGTCTCCTGAGAAAATTGGGAGCATTGGGTGAGGGAAAGGGGAGTTAGGAGAAAGAGAAGGGGAGAAGAGAATAGGAACGGAGAACAAGAGGCATCTAGAAGACTGAGTTTTGGAAAGAATAGAGGAGAACAACAAAAGAAATACCGTACAAGATGGAGATATAATAGGTGGTAAGAGAAATCTGGCACTAGGAAAATGTCCAGAGATCTACAAGGATCACCCCAAATGAAAATATAAGCAATAGTGGAGAGACTACCTTAAAGGCCCTTCCATATAATGAGATTGATATCTACCTCATAGGATATTCTAGAGCCTTCTTTCTGTAGTTGAAAGGAACAGAAGCAGACACCCACAGCTAAGCACTAAGTGGAACTTCTGGAATCCAGTTGCAGAGAGGGAAAAGTCATAAGTACCGGGTTCAAGAGCAGGTTCGAGATACCCACAGAATCAACTAAGCAAAACAATGCAAAGCTCATGCATACCAGTCTGACACTTGGGAATTCATAATATGACTGACCTAAAACCCCTAAAAGGGAATCTCATTTAGAAGGCCTAGTAAGTCTAAGGGACCTCTGGCAGTGGAATCAGGATGTATCCCTGATGTATGAAAGGCTTCATAAGCCCATTCCCCATGGGTAGATACTCAGCCTAGACACATGGGGTTGGACCTTGTCCCTGCCCCAAATGGCTTTGGGGTTGGTACAGACATGAGAGGGATAGGAAACAGAGATGGATATGGTAAAATAACTTTGAT
This sequence comes from Phodopus roborovskii, assembly GCF_943737965.1. Classification (NCBI taxonomy): domain Eukaryota; kingdom Metazoa; phylum Chordata; class Mammalia; order Rodentia; family Cricetidae; genus Phodopus; species Phodopus roborovskii. The sequence goes on from NW_026126674.1 coordinate 28,114, forward strand.
TCTATTTTAACAGAATTCATTAAAAGTAAGAATAGGTAAAAATGTGGGGTCAGTTCATTAGCTAACATTTGCTGGTGCCATTGTCCTGAAGAGCCAGAGCTTTGGGCAAGTTTATGGACATTGTCCTGAAGCTGTCACAGACTAACCTTGACAGTGGTACGAACACCATACACCAGGGACCACTTTCATCTTTGGTGACTAGGAAATCCTGAAATTCCTACCTCTGCTCTCTAAGAACCATCACTAAAGGCTTCTGCCACCATGCCTGGCTTCATGGCTTCAAGTTTACTTAGTGAGACATTAGAATGATGGGATGAATAACATGAAGAATTACACTTAACTATATAGAAAACCTCTTACATATGTGATCCTGGCTGTCTCCATTACTAGTAATAGACAGAATCCTTCCAAGACATTCGGTGAGTTTTCAAAGAGTAAATGATAAGGGAAAATACTATTTCCCATATTTGGAAGACAATGGACTTTGAGGCAGAAAACCTGCATTTGATGGGCACCATCTTCTGTTACTAGAGTTTAGTACCAGAGCCTGTTGTCCTGCTAAACTGACAACCAGGCTCAGTCATTCATCATAAGTGAGCCAAGCTAATGAACTAACTTCTGTTGACAAGCCAAACTACAATACCAACACTCTGGATTCAAGGTTGACAGATATCTCTCATGTTCTAGGACAGACTAATCTATAATGTGAATTCTATTTAAGACAGTATGTCACAGTAATACTATTCTGAAAAAGAAGAGAAAAAATACAAAAGTAAAATTAATGAAAATTTAAAGCATATATATTCAGTTTGAACACTTATGAAAACAAAAAAAAAAGAAAACAGTAAATAATCTATATCAAGGGTAATAATAGGCTTAGAATGCAAATAAATGCAAAACAAAATAAGAAAGCTAAATATGGAATTTTTCCCATCTCTAAAGCACTCCCATATACTTGATTCCTGTTTCTGCTATAAGGTGGTCATATAAGAAGTCAATGTTTCTTTCATAGAGACATTTTCATTTGAAAGTCTCAAGACTTTTTCTACAATGTGACTCCCTGGAAAATAAGAATTTTATGAGTCTATGGTTGCCTTGGTGGAAGGCCAAAAGTGTACCCCACAATGTTGACTTATGATCTCCACACATATGTCATTGTCTAAAAACTGGTAATCAATTAACAGACACATACATACAACAGGATTTGTTCTGTTTCTTTTCTGGTAAAAATGTCTTTGCCATGGTATTTCATAGCATCTTTGCATGATCTATTTTGAAGGCAGTACTTCAAGTTGAAGCACCCATGGGCAAATAGTGAGGACATGAAGAAGCATGGAATTTGAAGTAATAATTACTTATATTCTTATCCACAGAACAATAAGCTATTGTGTGGAATAATGGCATATGCCATGGGGTTTCTCATGCTGCCTGAGTGAGTTCCAGCATTTTTAAGTTGCAGATCAAACTCAATTCTCCAGCACGTGTGGAACAAAGTGTTGTAGACTGGAGTTTGTAGGACTGTAATCAGAAACAGCAGCTCAGTCCCATGTCCATTCCTCATTCAGTGAGTGTGGACTAGTGGAAGACATGCTATCATTGATGAAAGGAAGACAGAGACATAATATGATGTCAGGCAGGCAGATTCAGTCAATACTGAAAGCTCCATTTTATTCATACACCAAAGTTAAGTAGTCAAAGGTGCTGCAATGGAATGGGTCATCTATTATTATGTATAAAGGGAAAACAGAAATTGCTTCCACTAATGCTAAAGGCACTCCATAATTGCATATACTATGTGCCTTCAGGCACCCCATTGCTACACTTCCTCCCTTACTTCTGGGTGGTTCACCTGTCTACTCCCAAATCAATGCTCTTTAGATAGGAGACATTAATCATCAAGGCACAGGTGTCCTGTAGCAGAAAAGATAATGTCTTAAGAACAATAGGAGTTATTGGAGCACTTTGAACTCATGACAAGTTGGAATGGATTCCCATTTACGATTTGTGAAACTTCAGACTGGCAGAATATATTCCAGGGCTGCCAAAGCCATACAGAAGCCTTATATGCAAACAGATGATGAGATCTACTTTTAACTGCTTGGTGGCAGTGCAAAAGTTTACCAAGGACACAAGATGCTGCCTGATTTTGCTTAGGTTGAGGCCAGCCAAATCCACAGAATGAGTTTAAGTCCTGCACAGATAAACCCTGTTTTGAAAACAAAAAACAAAACAGAACAAAGTCACATAAATGAAAAATCAGATCAACATTCTGGTGGTAGCCTACATGTATAAATGGTATTGAAGGAGGAAGCTTTCCCTCTTTGTCTACTTTCCCTAGCTCTAGGTTCCAAGTTTCTTCCTTTACTACCATACGATCCTACTTTTTTGGAATTTTGATGAATAATGACCAGCTGACACATCCATCCTGATAAACTAAAAAACTGCTGTACTCTTCAGATTCCCATTGGTAGGCAACCATTGTTGGACTAAATATATCACAGCTTGTGAGACATCGTAATAAATCCACTTTTTACATATATGGAGAGTTTCATCCTACATTCCATTTCATGCAGAAAACCTTGATTACTGCAGTTGTTTTTTTTGTTTTGTTTTATTTTTTATATGCTTAGAGAACATTTATTTCTCTGTAAATATTCAATTATCCATGAAGACTACTTTTCTCATTATGATGCCTTTGCCAAGTGTTTGCTCTGAATTTCAGGGATAAAAATCTGGCATTCTGCCACGAGAAAGATCACTTATCTTTTTTTGATATGTGGTCCCTGCTTTTCTTTCTTTATTATCTAAAGTTCCTGTGACAAACAGGTAAAAAGCAAACTTAGTTCAATAAACTCAGTGTTTAACCAAATAACAAATAAAACATTTTGCATTCCTAAATCTCTTTATGGTAGTTAATGAATATTTGGAGCTCCCTTCCAACTTTTTCACCAAGAATCATTCAGTCCATTTAAGTAAGTAAATTTAGCTAGAAACACTGTGTCTACGAGGAAGAAAGGTAAATGCCTGTGTACAGGCAGAATGATAGCACAGGTCAGCTATAGGACAATTGCTATAGAAATGCACATCACTGCTAATGTAGAAAAGTCTTATTGCAAGAAGACAATCAGTAACCATTGCAATTAGTCCTTAAGCACTCTGCAACCACCTGGGAGGTGCTTTTATCACTCAGGCCTTAATAGCTAACCAGGCCCCTTTGTGACCTGCCTGTCAAAAGAAGTGAAGGGCCCTTCTGCTCTGGATTTGAAGAGAAAATGCAGCCAGTGAAACCGAATTCAAAAATACATCAGAGAAAAGATCCACCATGATCAAGTAGGCTTCATACCTGGATTGCAGGGATGGTTTAACATACGAAAATCTATCAACGTGATCCACCATATAAACAAATTGAAAAAGAAAAACCATATGATTATCTCCCTAGATGCAGAAAAAGCCTTCGATAAAATTCAACACCCTTTCATGATAAAGGTATTAGAGAGGTCAGGGATAACAGGAACATACCTAAACATAATAAGAGCAATATACAGCAAACCAACTGCCAACATCAAACTGAATGGAGAGAAACTTAAGCCAATTCCTCTAAAATCAGGAACAAGACAAGGCTGTCCTCTCTCTCCATATCTCTTCAATATCGTACTAGAAGTTCTAGCTAATGCTATAAGACAACAAAAGGAGATCAAGGGCATCCAAATTGGAAAGGAAGAAGTCAAACTGTCTCTATTTGCAGATGATATGATAGTTTAAATAAGCGACCCAATAAACTCTACCAGGGAACTCCTACAGCTGATAAACACCTTCAGCAAACTAGCAGGATACAAGATAAACTCAAAAAAATCAGTAGCCCTATTTTTTTCAGACTACAAAGAGGCAGAGAAAGAAATCAGAGAAACATCACCCTTTACAATAGCCACAAGCAACATAAAGTATCTTGGTGTAACGCTTACCAAACAAGTAAAAGATCTATATAATAAGAACTTTGTGACTCTAAAGAAAGAAATTAAAGAAGATACCAGAAAATGGAAAGACCTCCCATGCTCTTGGATAGGTAGGATAAACATAGTAAAAATGGCAATCTTACCAAAAGCAATCTACAGATTCAATGCAATCCCCATTAAAATCCCACCACAATTCTTCACCGACCTTGAAAGGATAATAATCAACTTTATATGGAAAAACAAAAGACCCAGGAGAGCCAAAACAACCCTATACAATAAAAGAACATCAGGAGGCATCACCATTCCTGACTTTAAGGTCTACTATAGAGCTATAGTTCTGAAAACAGCCTGGTATTGGCATAAAAATAGACAGGTAGACCAATGGAATCGAATTGAAAATCCTGATATTAATCCACGCACCTATGAACACCTGATTTTCGACAAAACAGCTAAAATTATACAATGGGGCAAAGACAGCATCTTCAACAAATGGTGCTGGCACAATTGGATGAGGGTGTGTAGAAGACTGCAGATAGACCCATGTCTGTTGCCATGCACAAAACTCAAGTCCAAATGGATCAAAGACCTCAACATCAATCCAGCCACATTGAACCTCTTAGAAGAGAAATTAGGAGGTACCCTTGAACAAATTGGTATAGGAGACCGCTTCTTGAACATAACTCCAGGGGCACAGACACTGAAAGAAACAATTAATAAATTGGACCTCTTCAAACTTAGAAGCTTCTGTAAGGCAAAGGACATAGTTGACAAGACCAAACGGCAGCCCACTGACTGGGAAAAGATTTTCACTAATCCTATATCCGACAAAGGGCTGATCTCCAAAATATACAAAGAACTCAAGAAACTAGTCAACAAAACACCAAATAACCCTATTAAAAAATGGGGTACAGAACTGAAGAAAGAATTCTCAATGGAGGAAATCAAAAAGGCTGAAAGACACTTAAGAAAATGCTCCACATCCTTAGCTATCAGGGAAATGCAAATCAAAACAACTTTGAGATACCATCTTACCCCTGCCAGAATGGCTAAAATTAGAAACACCAGTGATGACTTATGTTGGAGAGGATGTGGAGAAAGTGGAACACTCCTCCACTGCTGGTGGGAGTGCAAACTCATACAGCCACTTTGGAGATCAGTATGGCGGTTCCTCAGGAAAATGGGAATTAGTTTACCACAGGACCCAGCAATCCCCCTCTTAGGCATATACCCAAAGGATTCACATCAATGCAACAAAGACATCTGTTCAACTATGTTCATAGCAGCACTATTTGTAATAGCAAGAACCTGGAAGAAACCTAGATGCCCTTCAATTGAAGAATGGTTAATGAAGATGTGGCACATCTACACAATGGAATACTACTCTGCAGAAAAAAATAATGGTATCTTGAAATTCGCAGGCAAGTGGATGGCACTTGAAGAAACCATCCTGAATGAGGTAACCCAGTCACAAAAAGAGGAACACAGTATGTACTCACTCATATATGGATTTTAGACCTAGATCAAATGATCACCAGCCTATAATTCACATCACCAGAGGAACTAGGATACAAGTTGTATTCTAAGAGACTCATATAAAGTCCCTCACAGAACTGGGAAGGGACAAGTCCCCCAGACCTCAGGTATAGTGGGGGAGGACAGCTAATGGAGAGAGAAGTAGGAGAAAATGAGAGGGAGGAGAGGAAGGCATGTGCGACCAGGAGGATTGAGCCTGGTTAGGAATGGAAAATAGGAAAGAGAGAGAGAGACAGAGAGAGAGAGAACATAAAAGAGGGAGCCAATATTGGTTTGAAGATAAAGTTGAACACAAAGAAAGGTCGAGGGAACTACAAGACTGCTCCCAACTAACAATCTCAGCTTCCGTGGAAAGGCTATCATAAATGCCCTTCCCGGAGAGTGAGATCAACAACTAACTTCTCCATGGAGTCCTCAACTAATGCCTGTTGCAAACAGGAGCAAACACCCATACATAAACACTGAGTCAAACTAGAACCCAGAAGCAGATGGAGAGGACAAGACCATGCGGTAGAAGTACATAGAGACAGCTTACCTGAACAAGGAGGAGCTAAGGGCCACTAGACTGATAGCTGGGAAGCCAACAGGGGTCTGACTCAGACCCCCCGGAATATGGGTCTCAGCCAGAAGGTCTGAGCAGTCTAAGAGACCTCAGACAGTGGAGCCAGGATGTATCCCTTGTGCACAAAAGGACTTTGCAAACATATCCCCCATGGAGGGATAATTGCCTTATTCTAGAGATAGGAGAGAAGCCCTAGTCCCTACTTCACAGGACCTGTCAGATCTACATGACCCCAACTGGATGGCATTCCCCTACATATTGTATTGTGGTGGGGGGTTGGGAGGGGAGGGTGATTAGAGTGCATGGGAGAGGGTAGAGATGGCAAAAGTGAGGGAAGGAGGGAGGGAGGGCTTGGGGGGAGGGAGGGAGGGAGGGAGAGGGAACTGGGATCGACATGTAAAATAATAATAATAATAATAAAAAAAACGCTTTGACTCCAAAATTTAAGTTGAAGAACAAGTTACTGGGGAAAAGGATTTCTATTTTTGTTTCCACAGAAAATGAAAAGATGTGGATTCCTTCCAGACTAATGTGGTTTGATCACACCAGACCGCCTGAAACAGAGTACAAGCTGATCCTACATTCCAAACAGCTGGACAAAACAGCCCTACAGACTACAGCTAGGATATCTGAATCTTCTTCGAATCCCCCAAGACAGCGCCCCTTACCAGCAGGAAGTAGTTTGGAAAGAACGACGCCCAAATTCCCAAATATTGTGTATAAATGTTTGTTTTCATTTAATTGGACTTTGTTATATAAAATTAAATAAAAAATACTCTATATGCATAAAAAAAAAAAAGAAAATGCAGCCAGTGTTTTTTAGTTATGTGCTTTGAGGAAGGGCAAACTGGAAAACCACAGCATGGTGAGTGTGGGGCTGCCGTACTCAGATCAGTGGAGGGAGAAAGTGAGGTGATGGATCCAGTGTGGTGGATATTCCCTAGATCTGTGTGGGAAGCTGCAAGGAGACAACCTGTCCCCTGAATTCTCATGTAGTTCTTGAAATACCCAGAAGCTAGAAGCAGTCCACCAAATAACTTTTCTGTGGGCTGTATCTGCTTTGAGTACTGTGAGCAGGGAGGTGTCTATGGAAACCTTTTTTAAGTCAACTTCTACAAAATTCAGGTACACCCACTGAAAACATGGCAACAAACTTCCAGAGGCCTTTTAGTTAAGTACCTTTTTAGAAGTTCACCCATTTGCATTTTAATTTTATGTGTAAGATCCATGTATTGTTAATTTTCTGCAGGTTGTAAAAGGCATCTCATGTAAGGGTAGCACTTCACTATTGAGCAGTGATCTACAAGAGTAGAATTTGTAACACAAACGATTTACAAGTGCTTTTGAGATATTATATCTCATTAAGTAGAATTTAACTGAGATACTACTGCCTCTAAAACACACAAAGATAAGTGTATGCTGATCAGTCCTGTTAGAATTTTGAATCCTAGATACACATTTGTTGTCCATGATTTTCCAGATATTTGACTCCAAACCATTACACAGAAGCTACTCCTGTTTTGCAACAGCATCTAGTCCCTTACCCTTATCATACACCTCCCCAATACAAGCTGCTCAGCGAGATATTACAGTGTCATAAACAACCTTAAATTGTATTATATCATATAGTTGCAGTTTTCTTCTCCAGAAAAGCATAGTTCTACCACTGTGGCAATAGGACACCAGATTTTAAAAAGTAAACCAATGATGTATGAGTGGCCTGATAAAGCAAAGCTTTTACTTAGGTCCTCATGCAGGGATGAGAAACATTCTTAGAAGAGATAGTAACAACCAGGGCCTAGGCCTTGAAAGCTTTTCCTAAGGGCCTGGTGTATTGACAATAATACACAGAACCTCGCCAAAAACAGGTATTTGCATTGGAGAGTTGGTAATTGTATGGAACAAAGCCTTTGTGGACAGGTTGTTCCAGATATGTAGATATAAACTACATAGAGCTATGGTTCTCAGTCCCAAGGCCACTGTGGGCATAGTCAGCAATGATCATGAGATATCCTGTATTCCATTGTTTTAGTGGTGTTCTCCTGAGTTTGTCCCATTTAATGGGTTTCTACTGACTTCACATAAGTGTCCCCTTTCTTTCCATTTCCTCTGTGGAAATAGTATACAAGTGTCTATTCTCCTTAAGAAACTTTTCATGGGACACATCTCCCTATCCCAGCATTTTTTTTTTTAAAATCTTTTCTACCTTCTACATTTCCTATCTATCACATTTCCCATCACCTTCACCTCAGGATCCTATATGTGGAACAGGTCCTTCAGTTTCGTGTATCTGGAGGCCTTTAGGAACAGTACTGGGAACACATTTGCTGTGTAATCCTCCCATCTCCCTAAGTAGCTAGACATGCTGTCTCCAGTCTCTACTGAAATTGTTCACTGTGTAAAATGGAGCTTGAACCAAAAGCCATTTAAGAAAGATAGCATATATGAAAAGCAAACTATGTATAGGCTGGCTCCTCTCTGAGTATTTTCCAGAGATAGATATATGTTATGTTAGAAATATTTGTCTTTATGTCTCGCCTCTGTGGGCGAAGTGATTTCTCCCTGGGAAGGCATATTAATGCTACAACAGATGCATTTGCATCCAGTTAGAAGAATGTTTATGAGACAATCCCTCATGTTGATGCAAGTAGCATTGGTTGTACTCTGTTGCTCTCCAAACAATGGCCTTGCTGTCTTCTGTACTATACCTTCAAATTTCTTAAATTACTGTAACGCCTAAGAGATTTGAATCTTCCATTTGAGTCAGGTAGCCAACTATCCAGTGAAGTCACAGGAAAAGCATTTGCAAGTGGAGCATTGCTTCTACCTTCAGTGCAGAATAAGGAAAATTGTTTACACTGCAGGAGGATTCAGGGTAAGCAAAATTGCTGAATTCACCACTATGAAAAAAGTACATGACTGTGGTAAGGGGAGTGTTTTTGTTATGTCCCAGCATGTTTTAATCTGTCATGTGTTGGAACACAGACCAGAGTATGTAGGTGTACAGTGTGTGAGGGATGAAATGAAAGGCAGGATTGCTCAGTGGCTAGTGTTGCCACTTTTGTGGGTGGAGCTTCTTTCAGTGTCCATCAGTCATCTTTGAGGAAATGGGTGGTGCCAGCAGCTGGCCTGTCTCTCTGTTAAAAAATCTTTTTAATGGGACATTTTAAATGCCATATTCTCTAGATTTCTGAGCATTTGAGGGCTGTCCGACTGTTTAGCATACCTTAGTATACAAAATATCCCTGTAATTAATGTTTTGAAAACTGGATCCAAGCTGAGCGGCTGTGGAGGGATATTTTACTTAGGGCCTGCAGCTTGACTGTAACTGGTTTTTACTTAGTAGGTTACACTTATGACCTCAGAGGACAAAGAGGTAGAGAAAAACTCCCTATGATAATAGAGGCTTAACCTTAATAAACAGCTCACAGGAAAGACTGGGTGGCATAAATATTTTGTTAGCTTGAAATAGACATTTATAACCTTAAATGTTTACCACCATTCAGAGGCACATAGCAATTTAGAAACATTTGAGATTTAGTAAAATTGAATTTAAGTTGTATGAAGTTAGCTTACATTTACATAAAGTTAAAATTAAGTTAAATGTACAGATATATTAAACAGGACTGTGTAAAATTGAGAAGGACTTGAATGTGAAGCTATGTATGACATAGTGAAAAAAGAAATTAGAGACCAAGAATAAAGAATAAAGAAAATAAAAGAATAAAAGCAAAAGGTAAATGAATTACAGGTTCTGTTGGCGGCAGAAGCTGGCTAGACTCCCTGTGCCTAGGTGGCTGGTGTAGCAGAGGGAAGAACCATGGGGGCTGAGGCTAGGCCACATTGTCAAAATGGCAGCTGCCATAAACATATCCCCAACAGCTGGCAGAAATGATAACATTTTGAGATTCAATTTTGTCTTGTTTAGATGCTGCCTCAGCCCAGCCTGCTGCCCTGAGACAAGCTGCAGCTGCTGCTGGCAGGAGAGTTTTAGTGTGGCAGAAAGAGAACAGAACCAAGTTGAGGGTAAGAGATTGTTTAGCAAAGAGATAGAAAAAACTCCTTCCATCTACCTGTTCGCTGGCAGTAATTTGAAAGATCCTGTAAAATATCTGGATTTAGAGAGCCGTTATGTGGCCAATTTGAATTTCCTATGGGATATCTAGGTTACTAGGTTACTAGTTAGCCACAGCCACTATGTCTCTAGTTAGATACACACAATATATCAATACTTACCCACCCATACTAAGTCACTAGTCAGTCACACATCTAATTCACTAGCTAGCCAAAAACACCAAGAAAATAGTCAGCCACACACACACTGATATAGTAGTTAGCCATTCTCCTATGCATTTCTATGTATTTAGTCAACTACACACCTAAGTCACTAGTTAGCTACAAAGTCTAGGTCACTAGTTATCCACACACATTAAATCAGTAGTTAGACACACACACTATGTCAGTAGTTAGACACATACTAAGAAAAACAGCTCACACTAAGGTGGTCCCAGGACTTGGGAATCTGGCCTTTAATCCCAGCAGTAGGGATTTGGAGATACGAGTGACATGGATGGACAGAGAGAGGAAGATAAGGTAGAGGAGACAGAAGAACATGAAGTGAGATGATTTTGTTTGAGCAATTAGTCTGAGGGATCGAAGAGATAGCAGTCAATCTGAGGAGGCAGTGTGAGGACAGGAGCACATGGCTTGTCTGAGAATAGGTAGAGAAAAGAACTCTAGTAGCCAGATGCTCTGAATCTGTGATCCTTCAGTTTTCAACCACCCCTCCCTGATAGTTTACTGTGAGTTTTTACTAGTAAGATCTATTAGAACTTGTGCTGGAAGTGATGTTCTCTCTTTGGAAGTATGATATTTCAAAGTCAATAGAGGTAAAAAATTTAAATTGTTGAAATATTAACTTTATTTTTTTTTGAAAATTACATTGGTATCTTTTTAATGTTTTTAATTTTTAAAAAAAATTTATACATAGCAAACCAGTCCATTCCACCTTACCCCCACCCTCCTTCTTCCCCTCTCTCCCAACTTCCCGAGCCCACGACCACTCTCCCCTCCCATCCAAGGGACACTATACACATAGGTTGATGCCTTCCAGGAGAGGTCATCTAAATCTTTCAAGTCATTTGAAGTAGGGACTAAAATATCTCTCCTGTCTCAAGGTTAATGCATTATACCTCCATGGGGATATTCCCCCAAAGTCTTTTTAGCAACAGGGATGTTTCCTGATTCCACTGTCTGAAGACTCTTAGACTACAAAGGACATTTAGCTTAGACCCATGTTCAGGGGTATCTCGGTTAAATAAGGACCAGGATAAAAAAATAGGCCAAATAGATATTTATTTAGGGAGAAATAACTTACAACCTAGACAGATAAACACCAGGAAATTCAACCCAATCCTCTCCTGTCCGAGTCACGCCAGCAAGAGAGCTTTTACCGGCTCTCCCTCCGACTTCCTTCCACAGGTTACTTCCGCCCATGGCTTCACCCCCCCAATGGGCGTGGTCAGTGCCACAGAAGGACTATCTCACTACAATTCCCCTTTTAGTCTAAAGAAAAGATTTAGGCTTAATACAAAACTATATACAAAACAGTGAATAACAAGTGTGCTCTAAGAAAAGGAAAATCGAGTACAAAATGACCTACATATCTAGTCCTAGGGTGAGGGCATAATGGAGTTTACAACAGAGTTGTCCTAAGCTGGAAAATGTAAGTCTAGTACCTAATATATCTAACTAGGAAGAGAGAATAATAGTTGTGATAGTTTAATCTTCAACCTCATCAAGACCTGAGAAGGAAATTAACAATACTAGAGTAGACAGGAAATGCAGATGGACAACTTCCAAAAGGTGCAGCAAGGACAGAAACAGCAAGCCACCTGAACAGTCACCCCAGGTCTCACAGCAACTTTGGTACATCCAGTTTTGGCTAAGGCCAAGAGAACTTGAAAGACCACAACAGTTATTAAATATGAATCACAGTAAACACTATTTAGTCCATTAACATTTAGCAAGATTAAGAGAAACTATTCTATTATCTATCTTAAATTTGTGAGTCTAAAGTCCTATATGTAACTTATCTTTAAGCATAACTAATGAAAGCTATAACCATAACTATCTGTCTTCAACTCCTTCAAAGACAACAGAAGGATAATATATAAGCTCTAGAAATGACAGAGACAACTCACTGCCTGGTCACCTAAAGTTCTTTTGTAATCTTTCATCTTCAGCCCATAGGCCATCGTGTGTCTAGCAGACTCTTCAGCAAACCAGGAAACTTTGTATGGCAGTTTGTCAGTCATTTTCCTCTGTGTCCTGCAGACTGTCTGGCAGACTCTTCCATGAAGCAGGAACTCTATAGCAATGTCCATCTTGCATCTGCAGTCACTTTTCTGTGGGTCCTGCACGTCCAGTTTATACAGCATTAAGTTAAAAAGTCCAGACAAGAGCTGTATCTTGTCCAAATGGCTAGTCTTGCCATAATGGAAGCAAACTCCATAACGAGCTTCTTCAATGTCCATCTTCCTTTCTGGTGCAGGTGGTATTGCCAAGAGCAATTATGTCTCACTGTCACAAAAACCCTAAACAATTTTAAATGCAATATTCTGTAGGTCTTAGAAAGGTTTGAAGAATGCCTATCTATCTCAAATACATCTCTGTGTATCTTGAAAACCTAACTCACCAAGCTATAAGTTTTGACTATTATAGGCAATTATGTAAAATCTGTACTAAATTATACATTACATTTTTAAATGAGCTATATAAACACAATACATAAACAAGAAGGGAAATATACATATCACAACATTGACCTTAAATTATATTAATAAATGAAAATCCATTCCAAAATGAAGTAGTCATATCTATACCATATCCCCTTTTTATCTTTAAAAAGATATTGGTTGTGATCATTAACCATTTATAACCAAATCCATTTAAAAGAAAACAAACATTTATAAATGATATTTGGGAATTTGGGCGTCGTTCCTTCCAAACTACTTCTTGCTGACAGGGGGCGCTGTCATGGGGGATCCTGAGAAGATGCAGAAATTTTGGCTGTAGTCTGCAAGGCTGCTTTGTTTAAGCTGTTTTGAATGTTGGATCACCAGAAACTCTGTTTCAGGGGGTCTGGCTTGATCAAACCACATTAGTCTGTAAGGAATCCACAGTTTTTTATTTTCTGTGGAAACAAAAATAGAAATCATTTTCCCCAGTAACTTGTCCTTGAACTTAAATTTTTGAGTCAAAGCATTTTTAGAACATATAAATTGAATTAATCCACCAGTATTTCCTTTAACAATTATTGTTTCCTCAGCAGTCAAACAATGCAAAGACAATGTAATACCATACAGTATCCAGATTCTCTCTGAGCTTTTCATTTTTACATAGCTTTATTATTACTCCGTTTCTTTTACTTTTTATTTTTTGAGGCAGGGTTTCTCTGTGTAACTCTTATCTGTCCTGGAATTCACTCTGCATACCAGGTTTACTTTGAAATCACAGAGATCTGCTTGCTTCTGTCTCCCAAGTGTTGGGATTAAAGGTGTGTGCCACCACACCCAGTTCCTCTTTGTCTCTTAAAAACCATTTTTTTTCCCAAGCCTGCATTTATTTTAAAACACTTTAAACCTTTAGAGGTTTTTCTTAATATGAATCTGTCTTTACTGTAAATCTTTATCTTTTTTGGCCATGAGTCTTTAACTGTTAAACAAAAACATTGTTAAAATGAAAGTCTTTGTTGTTTCTGCCATGGTTATCAAAGATGGTGGTGAGTATTTTACTGCCAGCAGTGAGAACTGTGCTCACTGCCTTAGTCTGCATGCTGCCGGCTTGGAGATGTGGTCACTGCCATTGCAAGCTCTCATACACACCAATAAATTGTTAGCAGTGCTTCTTAAGAGCTGTGCGGTTTTTTGCCGCTTATGCTGAGTCAGGAATCTTTCCTTAAAGGAGCACCACGAATATCTGCTTGTCTCTTGCAAAGCAGAGTTCAACCGAGAAAAATGCTGTTACCAAGAAACCTTGCTTGTCTCTGTTCTTTTGTTTCTAAAACCCTTTTTTAAGCTTTTTTTAAATTTTAAGTGGAAGTTCTTACTAGCCACGTGGGCGCCATTTGTAAGGAGTACGGTTTTTCTGCCTGCCGCCTGGTCTTGTCCTGCTGCCATGCCGCCAGCCCCAAATAACGCACAGAGATTCTGTATTTGATATTATGTTGTTTGCCAGGTGCTAGTTTCTTATCGGCTAGCACTATCTTAATTATTAACCCATTTCTATGTATTTCCACGTGGTCTTACCAGGGAGAGGCGGCTGGCGGTTCTATTCTCTCCAGGCTTTCCATCCTGACTCCTCCTTACTACTTCCAATTTCCTCCTTGTCTCCTAGTCCCTCCTATCTTCCTTTCCTATTGGCCAACAGTGCTTTATTTATTAACCAGTATGAGAAACATATACAGAATGACTCCCATCATCTCCTCTATTCTGTCTAAATAAAAAGAAAGGTTTTAACATTAACATAGAAAATATATAACATAACAGTTATCAAATAAGAATCACAGTTGACAATATTTAGTCCATTAACATTTAGTAAGATTTAAGAAAATATTCCATCATCTATTCTATCTTTGTGAGTCTAAAGCCCTATGTGTAACTTATCTTTAATCCTAACTAAGGAAAACTATAACCATAACTATGTGTCTTGAACTCCTTCAAAGACCACAGAAGGATAATATATAAGCTATAGAAATGACAGAGACAACTCACTGCCTGGTCACCTGAAGTTCTTTTTTAATCTTTCATCTTCAGCCCATAGGCCATCGTGTGTCTAGCAGACTCTTCAGCAAACCAGGAAACTTTGTATGGCAGTTTGTCAGTCATTTTCCTCTGTGTTCTGCAGACTGTCTGGCAGACTCTTCCATGAAGCAGGAACTCTATAGCAATGTCCATCTTGCATCTGCAGTCACTTGTCTGTCTAAATAAAATCCCACTTCTGACACCAGATATCGTGGTTAAATAAGGAGTAGGATAAACAAATAGGCAGAATAGATGTTTATTTAGGGAGAAATAACTTACAAACTACACAGATAAACACCAGGAAATTCAACCCAATCCTCTCCTGTCCGAGTCACACCAGCAAGAGAGCTTTTACTGGCTCTCCAATCGACTTCCTTCCACAGGTCACTTCCGCCCATGGCTCCACCCCAAATGGGCATGTTCAGTGCCACAGAAGGACTATCTCACTACACAGGGGTTTGTGTCAGTTCCATGTTGGATTCCCAGCTATAAGTCTGGAGCCCCATTAGCTCCTCCTTGTTCAGGTCAGCTGTGTCTATGTGTTTCTGCAGTGTGGCCTTGTCCTCCCTCTCTGCATCTGAATTCCAGTTTTGCTTAGTGTTCAGTTGTGCATGTATGCTTCTGTTTCCATCAGCTACTAGATGAGGGCTCCATGATGGTGGATAAGTTAGTCGTTGATCTCATTGTCAGGGAAGGGAATTTATGGTAGCCATTACACTGTTGCACAAATTGTTGGGGTCACTCTTGTAGGACTCTGGACATTTCTCTAGGTTCAGTTTCCTCTTCTAACCTATAATGGATCCCATTTTTATAGTCTCTGTCTCTCTTCTCCTCTCCTAGCTATCCTCTTCTTTTCCTTTCTCTTCATGTCTCTTCTCAAGTCCATTCCTTTTCTGACCAAATGTTCCTAGTCCAATGTTCTTTACTCACCTACTTCTTTCCTTTTGATAGTTAACTCTCCACTCACTACTCCCCAAATCCCATATGCTCTGGGGACCATGTTCCTTCATGCTTCTGTGAGTGACCTTATAAGAAACTCTTAGAATCCTCCTTGAATCCTAGTTTCTCTGGCAGTGTGATTTGTACGGTGGTTATCTTTTGCACAATGTCTAAATTCCACATATGAATGAATACATACCATGTATATCTTTCTGTGACTGGGATACCTCATTCAGGATGGTTTCTTCAAGTTCCATCCACTTGTCTGTGAGATTCAAGATTTCATTGTTCCTCCCACCCCCCCCCGGCACAGAGTAGTATTCCCTTGTGTAAATGTGGCACATCTCCTTAATACATACTTCAGTTGAGGGGCATCTAAGTTGCTTCCATGTTCTTGCTATTATAAATAATATTGCTATGAATATATGTGAGCACAAGTCTTGGTTCCATGGATGTGGATCATTTGGGTATGTGCATAAGAGGTAGGTTACTGGGTCCTGTGGTAGACTGATTCCCATTATCCTGAGGGACAGCCATGCTAGTCTGCAAAATGGCTCTTCAAGTTTACAGATCCACCTGCAAAGCATAAGTTGTCATTGCTGTTTCCAATTTTAGCCATTCTGACAGCAGTAAGATGGTATCTTAAAGTTGTTTTAATTTGTATTTCCTTGTTAGCCAAAGATATTGAACACTTTCTTAAGTGTATTTCATCATTCCCCCTATTTAGAGTTCTCCATTCAGTTCTATAC
This sequence comes from Phodopus roborovskii, assembly GCF_943737965.1. Classification (NCBI taxonomy): domain Eukaryota; kingdom Metazoa; phylum Chordata; class Mammalia; order Rodentia; family Cricetidae; genus Phodopus; species Phodopus roborovskii. Next base: position 44,654 of record NW_026126674.1, read on the forward strand.
CACATTTCATAGAATTATTTGGTGTTTTTTTGACTAGTTTCTTGAGTTCTTTGTATATATTGGAGATCAGCCCTTTGTCGGATATAGGATTGGTGAAAATCTTTTCCCAGTCTGTAGGCTGCCATTGGGTCTTGTCCACTGTGTTCTTTGCCTTAGAGAAACTTGTAAGTTTCAATAGGTCCCATTTATTATTTGTTGATCTCAGTGTCTATGCTTCTGGAGTTATTGTCAGGAAACAGTCTCCTGTACCAATTAGTTCAAGAGTACCTCTATTTTTTTTCATAAGAGGTTCAGTGTGGATGGATTCATGGAGGGATCCATTTGTACTTGTGTTTTGTACATGGCTATAGACATAGATCTATCTTCATTCTTCTATATACCATCATCCATTTGTACCAGCACCACTTGTTGAAGATACTTTCCTTATCCCATTGTGCACTTTTAGCTGTTTTGTCAAAAGTCAGGTGCTCATATGTGTGTGGGATAATACCAAGATTTTCTATTAAATTTCATTGAGCTACTTGTCTATCTTTGTGCTAATACAAGGCTCTTTTCAGAACTATAGCTCTGTAGTAGATCTTAAAGTCAGGGATGATGATGCCTCGTGAAGTTCCTTTATTATACAGGTTGTTTTGGCTATTCTTGTTCTTTTGTTTTTCAATATAAAGTTGATTATTATCTTTTCAAAGTCAGTGAAGAATTGTGCTGGCATTTTATTAGGTATTGAATTGAATCTGTAGATTGCCATTGAGAAAATTGCCATTTTTACTATGTTTATTCTACCTATCCATGAGATGGCGAGATCTTTACATTTTCTGGTGTTTTCTTTAATTTATTTTTGTAAATACACAAATTACTATTATATAGGTCTTTCACTTGTTTGATAAGTGTTACCCAAAGGTAGTTTATGTTGTTTGTGGCTATTATGCAGTGATTGTTTCTCTGATTTCTTTATTAGCCACTTTGTTGTCTGCATATAGAATGGCTACAATTTTTTTTTTTTTAGTTTATCTTGTATGCTGATACATTGCTGAATGTGTTTTTCAGCTGTAGGAGTACCATTAGCCCCTTTGTTGTCTGCATATAGAATTGCTACAATTTTTTTAGTTTATCTTGTATGCTGATACATTGCTGAATGTGTTTTTCAGCTGTAGGAGTACCATGGTCGAGTTTTCTGGTTGCTTATGTAAACTATCATATCTTCTGAAAATAGAGAAAGATTGAGTTCTTCCTCTCAATTTGTATCCTCTTGATATACTTTTCTTGTCTTATTTCTTTAGCTACCACTTCAAATACAATAATGAAGATATATGGAGACAGAGGGCAGCCTAGTCTTTGTACTGATTTTAGTGGAATTGCCTTAAGCTTCTCTACATTCAGCTTGATATTTTCTCTGTGTTTACTACATATTGCTTTTATTATGTTTATATAAATTCCTGTTATCCCTGAACTCTACAAGACCTTTAACATGATAGGATGTTGAATTTTGTCAAAGGTTTTTTCTACATCTAGAGAGATGATCATGTGATTTTTTTTCATTTTTAGTTTGTTTATATAGTGGTATATTTGAAATATTTTCATATGTGAAGCCATCCCTGCAACCCAAGGATGAAGCCTACTTGATCATAGTAGATGATTTTTCTGATACATTCCTGGATTCGTTTTTCCCATATTTTCTTGAGTATTTTTGCATCAATGTGCAGGAGGGATATTGTTCTGTAATTTTCTCTTAGTTGTGTCTTTGTGTGAATGGGTATCAAGGTGATTGTAGCCTCAAAAAAGTGTTTTGTGATAAAACTTCTGTTTCTCTTGTGTGGAACAGTTTCAAGAGTATTAATATTAGCTCTTCCATGAATTTTCGGTAGAATTCTTCACTGAAGAATACATCTGGCTCTGGGATTTTTTTATGTTGGAAGGCTTTTTATGATTGCTCCTACTTTGTTAGTTGCTATAGGTCAATATAAGTTGCTTGTCTAATCTTTATTTAATTTTGTTAAGTAAGAGTTATCCAGAAATTTGTTCATATCCTTTGAATTTTCAAATTTTGTGGAGTATAAGTTTTTAATATAACATGAAAATTGCCAGGATTTCTTCAGTGTCTACTGTTCTGTACCCCTTTTTGTTTCTGATTTTGTTAATTTTCATTTTCTCTCTTTGCTTTTTGTTTAGTTTGGATGAAGGTTTGTCTCCCTTGTTAATTTTCTGAAAATAAAAGCAACTCGTTATTGAATTGATTTTTTTTTGTATCGTATTCCTGCTTTCTACTTTATTGTTTTCAGCCCAAAAATTGATAATGAGGCCTACTCCTGAGGGTTAAGTTTGCTTCATTTGTGTCCTAAGGTTTTCAGGTGTATTGTTAATTCTCTAATGTGTCTCTCATCCGTTTTCTTCATATGGGCACTGAATGCAATCAACTTCCTCCTTAGCAGTGATTTCAAGGTGTCCCATGAATTCATGTATGTTGTATCCACAACCTCATTGAATTTTAGAAATTCCTTAAATTCTTTATTTTTTCTTAGACCCAAGTATCATGAAATTGAGCATTATTCAGTTTCTATGAGTATGTAGGGTTTCTGTGATTTGTTGTTGTTTTTATTGAATTCCAATTATAAAGCATGGTGGTCTGATAAGAAACAGGGTAATATTCAAATGTTTTTGTATCGGGTAAGGATTTTTATGTTGCCTAGTATATGTTCAATTTCAGAGAATGTTCCATGTGGAGCAGAGAAGAAGTTATATTCTTTTTTGTTTGGATGGAACGTTCAATAGATGTCTGTGAAACACAATTGAGACATAACTTCTGTTAGTTCTTTTGTTTCTTTGTAAAGTTTCTGACTTGTGGTCCTGTCTAGTGGTGAGAGTGGGGTGTTGAAGTCTCCCACTCTAAGTGTGTGTGGTTTTATGTGAGGTTTGAGTTTTAATACCATTGCTTTTACGAATGTGGGTGTGTTTGTATTTGGGGCATAGGGGTTCAGAATTGAGGTTTTGTGCTTAGGATTTCTCCTGTGATGAATACAAAATGACTTTTTTCATCTCTTTTGATTGATTTTGGTTTGAAGTCTAATTTGTTAGGTATTAAGATAGCCAAACCTGCTTGCTTCTTGGGTCCAGTTGATTGGAAGATCTTTTCCAAGCCCTTTACCCTGAGTAACATCTATCTTTGAAGCTTAGATTTGTTTCTTGTGTGCAGCAGAAGGATGGATTCTGTTTCCGTATTCATTCTGTTAGGCTTTCTCTATTTATTAATGAGATAATACCATTAACATTGAAGGAAAGGAAGGGATATTGTTGGTTAATGATTTTTGTTTATGATTTGATGTTGGCAGTGGTTTTGTGTATATATTTACTCTGCTTTCCCCTTGGATTCTTTTGAACTTAGATTATCTATTCCCTATGGGTTTTTGAGCTGTGCACATGCCACAGGCAGAACATGATCTGGAGCCAATCCAGGGAATTTCCAGGTTAGGGTGTGGGGGGAATTTCACGCAAATTTTCCCAGACTCACCTCTAGCAGAATCCTGGCAATGGGGGGTCATAGATCCTGGTACACAGAGTTTCAAGTGGTTCCTGCATGGATAGGCAGATCTAGCCAGGGCCTGACACTCTCCTTCTGAATCCTCTCTAGCAGAGGCCCAGCGATGGAGGGCAAGCATCCAGCACCATGGACTCAGGATGGTGGCAATGATATGTGGATCTAGCTGGGGCCTGGCATTCTTCAAGTGAGGCTTCTAGCCAATGATGGTATCTGTATTTCTAGCTTTTTTCTTTTTAATTTTTTTTTATTTTTTTGAGACCCCATTTTTTTGTGACTCTGCTGCTTGTACCACAACTATATCTTGTATACCATGCTTGTCTTGAACTCACAGAGATAGGCTTCCATCTGCCTCCTGAACACTAGCGATAAATTAATCTGCTATTGGCATCTTTTTAAATATGTTCTTTAAACACATTAATGCTTGTATCTCTGTGCTGCTGCTCTCCTATGTTTCTTAGATTTTACTTATTCCATTCCTTTTGTCAAGTGATGTTTATTATTGATTTCTGGGTAGAGCAAAATTTTTTGTAACTTTGGGTTGTCTTATGCTGTATAATTGATAATTGTTTTGAACTCCCAATCCTGCTTCTCATGTACAATGCTGGGAAGAAAAACCTACACTTCCTTCCTGCCTGGCCCTTAACTGGTAAGTTAGAAGGAAAATAGACCAGAAAATGAGTGAACACCCAAGATCTCTGATTAGTGTGGGGACTTATATATGAAGAGGGATTTGTGCAAGGATTGAGTTCATGACCCACTTGGATACTAGTGGAGTAACAGTGCAGAAAGGGAGAGGAAGGATATAAGCTGAGATGTCCTCCTTCAATGATAGTTGAGGTGAGCAATGTGGAATCAGTTAATCATTCCTACATAATCCATAATTTTTCCGGTGGGCAGTTTCTTGGAATCCCCAGATGAGGGCTATCAAGAATCTGGATAGAGGAGAGACCTTGTCATGAATACAAATTGCTATAGTTAAAGTATTCAGCCAAAATGGGTCTGGGTGAACTATTGTGGACTATGTAACAGGGCTGATATTTTTTGTGGTTTTGGACGTACAGTCTGAGAGAAATGGTTTGCTCTATTGGTGTGCTCTATTGAAACCACATGGAGCTCTGCTTATTAGGCCCATGGACACTGTGGCCTTAGTCAGTAATGTTAATGGGATTGCCTGTTTTCCCCCTGTACTCCACTGCTTGAGTAGCCTTCTGAGGTCGTCCTATCGAATGGGAAATCCTGCTGACTTTTTAGAAGTCTATCGTTTCCTTCCATTTTCACATAGATGTAGTATACAAGAAGCTATTCCTCATGAGAAGCTTACTTAGAATAACACATGGATTAACTAAACATATCTGTATAAATAATTGGTATCCAAAAATAAAGTTTTTAAGAAGCTTGTTCCCAAAAATTACACTCAGGGCATCCAATCATGTAGTTTAAGCAGGGATAATCAACAGGACATAAGGACATTGCCACAGACTTAATAAATAAGTAAAGAAATATGTCTGTATAGAAAAATTTTGTTCATTTCTGGTAATGATCAAAAAGGAAAGATCCTACAACAGATGGTTATTTTTGTTGTTATTGTTTTTTTTTTTTTTGAGACAGAGTTTATTAGTGCAATAATAAATAGCCTTAGTTGTTTTAGGAGACAGATACTGCAAGTAGGGCCAGTAAGGCAATGTAAGCTTTCAACAGAAAAGATAGCACCATAATATTTCATAGTACAGGAGTAACTTCGAACAGCAGATCTGGAGGGAGAAGTCTTAGAAGATGAGAAAAGTAGGGAAGGCAGAACAAAGAAACGATTAAAGCTGGTGCTGGGAGTTATGTGTATATCCTTCATTCCTTGAAGAGACTTGTAAAGCTGCCTCTTGTGGCCTTAATGTGCAATATCATCACAATTTTTGATTCATTGTTTCAATTGATGATGATGACAACCTTCATGACTGGTGTCTGACCATGCTTCCTTCTCAGTAAGTGCTACATAAACTCTTTCTTGTGACAGTTAGCAATTACCGACTTATTTATTTACTTTTTAAATTATTTAAATGACAGACAATGCCATCACCGATTATGATCAGGGTGAAAATATCTGTCAGGGACAAGGATAGGAAATTTGTACACCTGGGCAAAGCATTTTCTTAATGTTCTATGCATCTCCCAGAGTACTAGTGATGCTGCATGATTGAGTCCAGAAGACTGCATGGTGCCTTCCAAGAAGTACAAGAACTTCACCAAGGCCGGCATGGTGGTCTGGGTGTTGACTACCTGTTCTTCCTCCACGTCTTCACATCTTATGTGATCTACGATGAAAAGACTTAGTGGCACAAGGAGGTCGGCACCATCACCGAGACCTCGCAAGCGGATGACAACCCAGAATATGGAAGTACATGTCTCTCTCAGCTATGCTGGTGATGCCCCAACTGCCACCATCTTTTCAGCTGATACCAACATTTGGCTAATACTGCTAAGCTAGGAGTGGGCCCAGGTCTTGCCTCACCAGAAAAGAGATTCAGGCGCTGGTGACGATGTCAGGCCAACAGAATTCATCAGGCAAGACAGTATGATTATCTGAGAATGACCTTGTGGAATTTTAAAAATCCTTGATGACAGCATAGTTTTTTCTTATCTGGCAAGTCTGCCCAGGAATTGATGATACAAAAAAAGGTCAATGACTTACATATGTAAATATGTAATTATTAAATTGTTTTATTATATAATCTGTGAACCCTGAAGTTTGGTGCCACCTTGTGTGACTCAAGTGTGACAGACGATCCACCTATCTGATTATTTCATTCTTCAAATCTCTTTTTCTGCTCCAGGAAGTGTGGAGTCTGGATCCACCTTGTTGGTGTTAAAGAATCTCTCGTGATTTCATTTTTTATTTCTTTATTTAAATCAGTGTAGATATCATTTCGTTATCTCTCTTGGGGTGAATCATGAGAAATTATCTTCTTATTCCTACATTTTATTGTTCAAATCTAAGATTAAGAACTAAATGAGTCTTCATTATTGAATAATCTTTTAGGCTCCACCTATAAAACGCCAACCACTTGTTAATATTTATTCATGTAATTATGAAAATCTGTCATTATGTATTCAGGGGTCACTGTAGTTTTGAGCCTCCTTATGGGAGTCCATCGTGCCAGGCCATCACATCATCTTATACTTACTTATTTAACTGTTTAAGTAGGAAATTAAGTAATAATTCATCACTTAGTTAACATATTTAAAATACAGGTAATGTTATGGACCATAAGTCCCTTTTGGAGTCAGATTTTGGGAGTTGATGAGGTAACATCATCTTATTATGTCATCATTTAGCTATGTAAATAGATTATTACATCAGCGATTGTTTTTGGACTTTGATGCCATCTCATCGGTGATAATATAAAAAGGCAACTAATTAATTATCAATTTAATTCTTTTAAATAAATCATTATTCCAGGAAGAGATCAGTCTGACTACTCCATGTGGGATTTAAGTATGCACCACCGTGTCATTATTTAATCATTTCTCATTATATATTAATTATTTAAATCGATGAGGATGTTGTTCTTCGTGACTAGAATCTGGCAACTCCTCTCTGGGAGTTAATTGCGAGGCATGATTTAATTATCTAAGTACTACTTCCTTGAAAATCGCTGGAGTTTGGTTCTACCTTATGAAAGTTAAGTATGCAGGACTATCCAATTGTAAACTTATTTGATTGCCAAAGTAATGATGGTGTCATCGGTCATTTAGCAGGAGATCTGTTCCAGAAGCAGTGCCCTGAGAATGAGGGACACTGTGTTACCAAATGATTACTGATTATATAATCATAGATTTTTAACAGTCTCATGATTACATGATTTAAAAAATCTGTATTGTTTCACATCATCTGTTTCTGAGAGTTTGCAACAGACTGAAACATGAAGGACACAGTCACCACCGATGTTAAAAATGGAATAACTGAATAAACTCTTGATCAGGGAATCTCATCTAATGAACTCTGTCGGGCTGAGAATATGACACACCACAAAAAATAAATAACTCTAAGTAAACATATTAGAAAGCGGGGTACAGGGCTTTAGAGGACTATGAACTGAGGATTCCAAAATGACTGATAGAAACATAAGACACTGCTCAAAATCCTTAGTCATTAGCCAAATGCAAATCTAAACAATTCCAAGAAACCATGGAATCAAGCTCCAGTAAAGGAAAGAGAATGAAGAGGAGTTTATTTTATTTTCAATAAAGAGAAAAGGATTATGCTAGAGGCGATTCCTTGTATTGTTTCCATTCTAGAAATTAGAAAATTGAAGCATAGAAAACAGGTTTAAAATCCTCATCATTGGACTTTAATGGCATAATGATGCCTTCATTTTCATGCTTATGTCACTATAGGCATGCTGTAGCTTGAGAGACTTGTAAATATGTAGAACTCAAAAGAGCCCTGCTTTGTTTTTGTGAGAAAATCAGTGAGGCTGTAAGGTTAGTTCATCGGTGGGTATGCTACTTTTAGCATGTGTGAGGGGCACTAGAATGTGACAGAATGTTGGATCATAAATGTTGCCTAGAAACCCTGCTTGCATTCTGTATCCTGGTACCATGGGTCAAGGCCCAGAGAGAAGCATCGAGAAAGAGCTATCATGGGACATTAAAGTCTCCCAAGATAACTGTCTCCTAAAACTTTTCATGACAGCATTTGATTCGCTAACCAAGTCATAGCCAAATTTCTGGAAGTTTGCCTCCACCTTTTACTGGTTACCAAATTCAAGATTACCTAATTATCGGAGAACATAGTCTGTGGAGAAATAGTTCAAAGTCTTCTGTTTATGGATGCTCTCTCTCCTAAGAAGTAAAACAATGGAACTAATTATAACAAGACTCACAATTATTCATCAAAAGGTGAGTTTTCCATGGTTAACTTCCTTCAGGAAGTTGATGATCCATTTTTCAGTGTAGACTTAGAAATTTTTGGATTGCACTCCATCTCTTTTGAGGCAGCCGTCCAACATTAAATATGTGATATCTTCTAAAAAACCCTGCATACACAATAAATTTTAGCATTTAAACATTTTACTACTCAACTCTGCGATTAAATAAGGAATTAACCTGGGAGTTTCACACAATAATGTGGGGGTCAAGTGAGAGTCAATTTTGTCGTGGATGGCAGACCATTATATCCTCTGATTATGTTGTTATTTGATTATTAAAATAGACATTAGATAATCCATGATCAGTGGATTGTGGTTCCACGATGTAGGAGGCAATTATTACAGACCACCTAAATATCAATTATGTAGTTAAAAATCTTTAAATTAATCATGACAGCATCGTTCATGTGTCTGGTTTGAATCCTCCTTAGGAAAGTGGATCATGTTACATGAACTCATTATTTGATTATTTAATAATATAAAGCAATGATTATATCACCCACGAGACCTGGAATTTGGTGCCACAGATCATCTAATTACATGATTAACGTATTTAAATGGACAATTCATGTTAATACTTAAGACAACGTAAATATGTGAATAGTTATGTAAACCAAAAATCCTCCATTCCATGAAGATACTTGTAAATCGCCCTCTTGTGTAGTTAATGTGCAATATCATCACATTTTATAATTCATTGTTTCAATTGACGATGATGACATCCTTCATGAATGGCGTCTGGCCACGCTTCCCTCCCAGTTAATGATACATCACCATTTTCTTGTGACAGCTATTGCCGACTTATTTATTTAATTCTTTAAATTATTTAAACGACAGACAATGCCATCACCGATTATGAACAGGGTTAAAATATCTGTCAAGGACAAGGTTAGGAAATTTGTAGACCTGGGCAGAGCATTTTCTGACTCATCTATGCATCTCCTAAGTACTAGGGATGCTGGATGATTGAGTCCAGAAGATTGCATGGTGCCCTCCGAGAAGTACAAGGACTTCACCAAGGCCGGCATGGTGGTCTTGGTGTTGACTACCTGCTCTTCCTCCACATCGTCACATCGGTTGTTATCTACCATGAGAAGTAGTGGCACTAGGAGGTCGGCACCATCACCGAGACCTCGCAAGAGGATGATGACCCAGAACACGGAAGAACATCTCTCTCTCAACTATGATGGTGATGCCCATGCTACAGCCAACTTTTCAGCTGATACCAAGCTTTTGGCTACTACTGCTAAGCCAGGAATGGGCCCATTAGCTCAGGTCCTGCCACACCACAACAGAGATTCAGGTGCTGGTGATGATGTCAGGCAACAGAATTCATCAGGCAAGACAGAATGATTATCTGAGGATGAACTTATGGATTTTTGAAAATCCGTGATGACAGCATAGTTTTTCTTATCTGGTAAGTCTGCCCAAGAATTGATGATATGAAAAAGGTCAATGACTTACATATGTAAATATGTAATTATAAAATTATTTCATTATATAATCTGTGAACCCTGAAGTTTGGTGCCACCTTGTGTGACTCAAGTGTGACAGACGATCTAACTATCTGATTATTTCATTATTCAAATCTCTTTCTCTACTCCAGGAAGAGTGAAGTCTGGATCCACCTTGTTCGTGTTAAAGTGTCTCTAGTGATTTCATTTTTATTTCTTTATTTAAATCAATGTGGATATCATTTTGTTATCTCTCTAGGGGTGAATCATGAGAAATTATCTCTTTATTCCTTCATTTTATTGTTCAAATCTATGATTAAGAAATGAAAGACTCTTCAGTATTGAGCAATCGTTTAGGCTCCACGTATAAAACACCATCCACTTGATTAATCTTTATTCATTTAATTATGAAAATCTGTCATTATGTATTCAGTGGTCACTGGAGTTTTGAGCTTCCTTATGGGAGTCCATCGTGCCAGGCCATCACATTATATAATACTACACTTACTTATTTAACTGTTAAACTAGTTAATTAAATAATAATTCATCATTTAATTAATGTATTTAAAATACAGTTAATGTTATGGACCCTAAGTCCCTTTTGGAGTCAGATTTTGGGAGTTGATGATGTAACATCATGTCATCACTTCATCATTTAGGTATGTAAATAGATCATTACATCAGCAATAGTTTTAGGACTTTGGTGCCACCTCTTCGTTGTTAATATAAAACGCCAACTAATTAATTATCAATTTAATTTTTTAAAAAAAATCATTATTCTAGGAAGAGATCAGTCGGACTTCTCCATGTGGGATTTAAGTATCCACCACCCTGTCATTATTTAATCATTTTTCATTATATATTAATTACTTAAATCTATGAAGATGTTGTTCTATTTGCCTGGAGTCTGGCCATTCTAACCTGGGAGTTAATCACGGGGCATTATTTAATTATCTAAGTACTACTTCCTTGACAATCACTGGAGATTGGTTTCACCTTATGAAAGTTAAGTATGCAGGACTATCCGATTATAAACTTATTATATTGGGTAAGTTATGATGATGTCATCCTTTATTTGGCTGCTGTGCGATTGACACATCAGGAGATCGGTACCAGAAGCAGTACCCAGAGAATGAGGGACACTGTGTTACCCAGTGTTTACTGATCACATAATCGAAGATTTTTGACAATCGAATGATTACACGATTTAAAAAAGAAAAACTGTATTGCTTCACATCATCAGTTTCTGAGAGTTTGCAACAGGACTGATCCATGATGGAAACAGGCACCACCGATTTTAAAAATGGATTAACTAAATAATCTCTTGATCAGGGAATCTCATCTCATGAACTCTGTTGGGCTGATAATATGACACACCACCAACAATAAATAACTCTAAGTAACCATGTTAGAAAGCGGAGTACAGGACTTAATGGATAACTATGAATTGACGAATCAAAAATGACTGAAACATAAGACAGTGCTGAAAATCCTTAGTCATCAGCCAAATGCAAATCTAAACAACTCTGAGAAACCATGGGATCAATCTCCTGTAAAGGAAAGAGAATGAAGAGGAGTTTATTTTATTTTCAATAAAGAGAAAAGGATTATGCTAGAGGCTGTTCCTTGTATTGTTTCCATTCTAGAAATTAGAAAATTGAAGCATAGAAAACAGGTTTAAAATTCTCATCAATGGAATTTAATGGCATAATGACGCTTTCGTTTTCATGCTTTTGTCACTCTAGGCATGTTGTAGATTGAGAGACTGGTAAATATGTAGAACTCAAAAGAAAGAGCCCTGCTTTGTTTTTGTGAGAAAATCAGTGAGGCTGTAAGGTTAGTTCATTGGTTGGTATGCTACTTTTAGCATGTGTGAGGGGCACTAGAATGTGAGAGGATGTTGGATCATAAATGTTGCCTGGCAACCCTGCTTGCATTCTGTATCCTGGTACCATGGGCCAAGGCCCAGAGAGCAGCTTCGAAAAAGTGCTAACATGGGACATTACAGTCTCAAAAGATAACTGTCTCCTAAAACTTTTCATTACAGCATTTGATTCACTAACCAAGTCATAGCCAAATCTCTGGAAGTGTGCCTACAGCTTTTACTGGTTGCCAAATTCAAGATTGCATTATTATCGGAGAACATAGTCTGTGGAGAAACAGTTCAAAGGCTTATCTTTATGGATGCTCTCTCTCCTAAGAAGTAAAACTGTGGAGCAAAAGATAACAAGACTCACAATTATTCATCAAAAGGTGAGTTTTCCATTGTTAACTTTGTTCAGGAAGGTGAAACTCCATTTGTCAGTGTGGACTAAGCGAATATTGGATTGCAGTCCTTCTCTTTTGAGGCAGCCGTCCAACATTAAATATGTGATATCTTCTAAAAACCCTGCATACACAATGACATTTAAGCATTTAAAAAATTGACTACTCAACTCTGCAATTTAATAAGGGATGAACCTGGGCGTTTCACACAATCATGTTGGAGTCAAGTGAGAGTCACTTGTGTCAAGGATGGCTGACCATTTCATCCCCTGATTATGTTGTTATTTGATTATTAAAATAGACATTAGGTAATCCATGATCAGTGGATTGTGGTTCCACGTTGTGGGAGGCAATTATTACAGACCAACTAAATATCAATTATGTAGTTACAGTGTTTAAATTAATCATGACAGCATCGTTCACGGGTCTGGTTTGGATCCTCCTAAGGAAAGTGGATCATGTTACATGAACTCATTATTTGATTATTTAATAATATAAAACAATGATTATATCACCCATGAGACCTGGAATTTGGTGCCACAGATCTTCGAATTACATGATTAACATATTTAAATGGACAATTCGTGTTATTACCCAAGATAATATATATATATATATATATATATATATATATATATATATATGTATAGTTATGTAAACCAAAAATCCTTCATACCATGAAGAGTCATGTAAAGCTCCCTCTTGTGGCATTAATGTGCAATATCATCACAATTTTTGATTCATTTTTCAATTGGTGATGATGACATCCTTCATGAATGGAGTCTGGCCATGCTTTCCTCACAGTTAAATACTACATCACCTCTTTCTTGTGACAGTTAGCTATTACCGACTTATTTATTTAATTCTTTAAATTATTTAAACGACAGAAAATGCCAAAACCGATTATGATCGGTTAAAATATCTATAAAGGACAAGGTTAGGAAAGTTGTAGACCTGGGAAGAGCATTTTCTGAATGATCTATGGATCTCCCAGAGTACTAGGGATGCTGGATGATTGAGTCCAGAAGATTGCATGGTGCCTTCCGAGAAGTACAAGGACTTCACCAAGGCCAGCATGGTGGTCTGGGTGTTGACTACCTGCTCTTCCTCCACATCTTCACGTCGGTTGTTATCTACCATGAGAAGAAGTAGTGGCACTAAGAGGTCGGCACCATCACCGAGACCTCGCAAGAGGATGACGACCCAGAACACGGAAGAACATCTCTCTCTCTGCTATGATGGTAATGCCCGTGTGATGGGAGATGTCATTCTGTATGTTTTTCATACTGGTTAATAATAAAGCACTGTTGGCCAATAGGAAAGGAAGATAGAAGGAATTGGAGACAAGGAGGAAATAGGAAGTAGTAGGGAGGAGTCAAGATGGAGAGTCTGGAGAGAGCAGTATGCGGCCGCAGGCTCCCAGTAAGAAGAATGCGTGGACATACATAGATTAACACAAATGGGTTAATAACTAAGGCAGAGCTAGCCAATAAGAAACTAGTACCTGGCCAATAGCATTGTATCAAATGCAGAGTCTCTGTGTGTTATTTGGGGCTGGCGCAGTGGCAGGACAAGACCGGGCGGCGGCAGGCAGAAAAACCATACTCGTTACAGATGGCGCCCACGTGGCTAGTAAGAACTTCCACTTAAAATTTAACAAAAGGTTAAAAAAGGGTTTTAGAAACAAAAGAACAGAGATAAGCAAGGTTTCTTGGTAACAGCATTTTTCTCAGTTGGACTCTGTTTTGTGAGAGACAATCAGATATTTGCACGGCTCCTTAAAGGGAGGATTCCTGACTCACCATAAGAGGCAAAAAACCGCACAGCTTTTAAATAACTCTGCTAACAATTCATTGGTGCGTATGAGAGATGGCAATGGCAGTGACGACATCTCCAAGCCGGCAGCATGCTTTCTGGGTGGCAGCGCAGACCAAGGTGGTGAGCACAGCTCTCAGTGCTGGCGGTAAAAGTACCCACCACCATCTTTGGTAAACCGCGGCAGAAACAAAGACTTTAATTTTAACAATGTTGTTGTTTAACAGATAAAGACTCATGGCCAGAAAAAGATAAAGATTTACAGTAGAGACAGATTCACATTAAGAAAAGGTGCTAAAAGTTTACAGTGTGTTTAAAAAAAATACATAGGCTTGGGAGAGAAAAATAAAATGGTTTTAAATAGACAAAGAGGAACTAGGTGTTGTAGCACAGGCCTTTAATCCCAGCACTCAGGAGACAGAGGCAAGCAGATCTCTGTGATTTGCAAAGTAAACCTGGTATGCAGAGTAAATTCCAGGACAGATAAGAGTTACACAGTGAAACCCTATGTCAAGAAATAAAAAATAAAAGTAAAATAAACAGAGTAATAATAAAGCCACGTAAAGATGAAAAGCTCAGAGAGAATCTGGTTACTGTATGCTATTTTGTTGTCTCTACATTGTTTGACTGCTGAGAAAATAACAACAACTGGTAAAGGAAATGCTGTTGGATTAATTCAATTTATATATTTTAAAAATGCGTTGACTCCAACATTTAAGTTCAAGGACAAGTTACTGGGGAAAAGGATTTCTAGTTTTGTTTCCACAGAATATAAAAAGCTGTGGATTCCTTCCAGACTAATGTGGTTTGAGCAAGCCAGGCCCCCTGAAACAGAGTCGTTGGTGATCCAACATTCAAAACAGCTTGGACAAAGCAGCCTCGCAGACTACTGCCAAGATTTCTGCAACTTCTTAGGATCCCCATGACAGCGCCCCCTATCAGCAGGAAGTAGTTTGGAAAGAACAACGCCCAAATTCCCAAATATTGTTTATAAATGTTTGGTTTCATTTAAATGTACTTGATTATAAATGGGTAGTGATCACAGCCAATTATTTTTAAAGGTATAAAGGGAATTATGATATAGATATGCATAGTTTGTTTTGGAATGGATTTTCATTTATTGATACAATTTAAGGTCAATTTTGTCATATGTATATTTCTCCTCTTGTTTGTATAGCTCATTTAGAAATGTAATGTATAATGTAGTACAGATTATAGATAATTACCTATGATAGTCAAAGCTTAGAGTTTAGTTAGGGTTTTCAAGACACACAGAGATGTATTTAAGATAGATAGGAATTCTTCAAACCTTTCAAAGACCTACAGAATATGGCATTTAAAATGATTTAGGGTTTTACTTGACAATGAGAAATAAATGCTCCTGGTAACACCACCTGTGTCAAAAAGGAAGATGGACATTAAAGAAACACGTTTTGGAGTTTACTTCCAATATGGCAAGACTAGCCATTTGGACAAGATACTCCTCTTGTCTGGACTGTTTGACTTTGTGATGTATAAACTGGACATGCAGGACCCACAGTAAAGTGACTTCTGATTCAAGATGGACATTGCTACAGAGATCCTGCTTCATGGAAGAGTCTGCGAGACATTATGCAGGACACAGACAAAAGTGACTGACAAACTGCCAATACAAGAAGACAGTTTAAAGTTTCCTGCGTTGCTGAAGAGTCTGACAGACACACTATGGCCTATGGGCTGAAGATGGAAGATTACAGAAGAACTTCGGGTGACCAGGCAATGAGTTGTCTTTGTCATTTCTAGAGCTTATATATAATCCTTCTGTGGTCTTTGACGGAGTTGAAGACAGATAGTTATGGTTATAGTTTTCATTAGTTAGGATTAAAGATAAGTTACTTAGACTTTAGACACACAAAGATAGAATAGATGATGAAATATTTTCTTCAAATCTTGCTAAATGTTAATGGACTAAATATTGTTAACTGTGATTCTTACTTGATAACTGTTGTATAATATATTTTGCTATGTTAAGGTTAAAACCCTTCTTTTTATTTAGACAGAAAAGAGGAGATGATGGAAGATGTCATTCTGTATGTGTCTCATACTGGTTAATAATAAAGCACTGTTGGCCAATAGGAAAGGAAGATAGGAGGGACTAGGAGACAAGGAGGAAATAGGAAGTAGTAGGGAGGAGTCAAGATGGAGAGTCTGAAGAAAGCAGTATGCCGCCAGCTCCCCGGTAAGAGAAGTACATAGATCAACAAAAATGGGTTAATAATTATGGCAGAGCTAGCCGAGAAGAAACAAGTAACAGGGCCAACAGCATTGTATCAAATACAGAGTCTCTGTGTATTATTTGGGGCTGGTGGCACAGCAGCAGGACAAGACCGGGCGGCGGCAGGCAGAAAAACAGTACTCGTTACACCCGTGCTGCAGCCAACTTTTCAGCTGATACCAAGCTTTTGGCTACTACTGCTTCACCAGGAATTGGCCCGTTATTTCAGGTCCTGCAGCATCACAACAGAGATTCAGGTGCTGGTAATGATGTCAGGCCAACAGAATTCATCAGGCAAGACAGAATGATTATCTGAGGATGAACTTATGGATTTTTAAAATTCTGTGATGACAGCATAGTTTTTCTTATCTGGTAAGTCTGCCCAGGAATTGATGATATGAAAAAGGTCAATGACTTACATATGTAAATATGTAATTATTAAATTGTTTCATTATATAATCTGTGAACCCTGAAATTTGGTGCCACCTTGTGTGACTCAAGTGTGATAGACGATCTAACTATCTGATTATTTCATTATTCAAATCTCTTTTTCTACTCCAGGAAGAATGAAGTCTGCTTCCACCTTGTTGGTGTTAAAGTGTCTCTAGTGATTTCATTTTTTATTTCTTTATTTAAATCAATGTGGATATCATTTCGTTATCTCTCTAGGGGTGAATCATGAGAAATTATCTCTTTATTCCTTCATTTTATTGTTCAAATCTATGATTAAGAAATGAAAGACTCTTCAGTATTGAGCAATCGTTTAGGCTCCACGTATAAAACACCATCCACTTGTTTAATCTTTATTCATTTAATTATGAAAATCTGTCATTATGTATTCAGTGGTCACTGGAGTTTTGAGCTTCCTTATGGGAGTCCATCGTGCCAGGCCATCACATTACATAATACTACACTTACTTATTTAACTGTTAAACTAGTTAATTAAATAATAATTCATCATTTAATTAATGTATTTAAAATACAGTTAATGTTATGGACCATAAGTCCCTTTGGAGTCAGATTTTGGGAGTTGATGATGTAACATCATGTCATTACTTCATCATTTAGGTATGTAAATAGATCATTACATCAGCGATAGTTTTAGGACTTTGGTGCCACCTCTTTGGTGTTAATATAAAATGCCAACTAATTAATTATCAATTTAATTTTTTAAATAAATCATTATTCCAGGAAGAGATCAGTCTGACTATTCCATGTGGGATTTAAGTATGCACCACCCTGTCATTATTTAATCATTTCTCATTATATGTTAATTATTTAAATCGATGAAGATGTTGTTCTTTTTTACTGTAGTATGGCCATTCCTCCCTGGGAGTTGATCATGTAGTGTTATTTAACTATCTAAGTACTACTTTCTTGAAAATCACTGGAGTTTGGTTCTACCTTATGAAAGTTAAGTGTGCAGGACTATCCAAATATGAACTTATTTGACTGAGTAAGTAATGATGGTGTCATCGGTCATTTGGCAGGAAATCTGTACCAGAAGCAGTGCCCAGAGAATAAGGGACACTGGGGACACTGTGTTACCCAATGATTACTGATTATATAATCATAGATTTTTAATAGTATCATGATTACATGATTTAAAAAAAAACTGTATTGTTTCACATCATCTGTTTCTGAGAGCTTGCAACAGAACTGACCCATGAAGGACACAGTCACCACCGTTTTTAAAAATGGGATAACTGAATAATCTCTTGATCAGGGAATCTCATCTAATGAACTGTCGGGCTGAGAATATGACACACCACAAACAATAATTAACTCTAAGTAACCATATTAGAAAGCAGGGTACAGGACTTAATAGAGAAGAGGAGTTTATTTTATTTTCAATAAAGAGAAAAGGATTATGCTAGAGGTGATTCCATGTATTGTTTCCGTTCTAGAAATTAGAAAATTGAAGCATAGAAAACAGGTTTAAAATCCTCATCAATGGACTTTAATGGCATAATGATGCCTTCATTTTCATGCTTATGGCACCGTAGGCATGCTGTAGCTTGAGAGACTAGTAAATATGTGGACTCAAAAGAAAGAGCCCTGCTTTGTTTTTTGTGAGAAAATCAGTGCGGCTGTAAGGTTAGTTCATCGGTGGGTATGATACTTTTAGTATGTGTGAGGGGCACTAGAATGTGAGAGGATGTTGGATCCTAAATGTTGCCTGGCAACTCTGCTTGCATTCTGTATCTTGATATCATGGGCCAAGGACCAGAGAGAAGCTTCGAGAAAGTGTTATTATGGGACATTACAGTCTCCCAAGATAACTGTGCCTAAAACTTTTCATGACAGCATTTGATTCGCTAACCAAGTCGTAGCCAAATTTCTGGAAGTTTGCCTACAGCTTTTACTGGTTACCAAATTCAAGATTACCTAATTATCCGAGAACATTGCCTGTGGACAAACAGTTCAAAGGCTTCTGTTTATGGATGCTCTTGTCTCCTAAGAAGTAAAACTATGGAACAAATGATAATAAGACTCACAATTATTCATAAAAAGGTGAGTTTGTCATTGTTAACTTCCTTCAGGAAGGTGATAATCCATTTGTTAGATTAGACTTATAACGCAGTAAAATAAGGATCAGGATAAACAAATAGTCCGAATAGATGTTTATTCAGGGAGAAATAACTTACAACCTAGACAGATGAACACCAGGAAATTCAACCCAATCCTCTCCTGTCCGAGTCACGCCAGCAAGAGTGCCTTTCCTAGCTCTCCCTCAGACCTCCTTCCACAGGTCACTCCGCCCATGGCTCCACCCCCCAATGGGCGTGCTCAGTGCCACAGAACTATCTCACTACAATTCCCCTTTCAGTCTAAAGGAAAGATTTAGGCTTAATACAAAACTATATACAAAACAGTGAATAACAAGTATGCTCTAAGAAAAGGAAAATCGAGAACAAAATGACCTACATATCTAGTCCTAGGGTGAGGGCATAATGGAGTTTACAATAGAGTTGTCCTAAGCTGGAAAACGTAAGTCTAGTACCTAATATATCTAACTAGGAAGAGAGAATAATAATTGTGATAGTTTAATCTTCAACCTCATCAAGACCTGAGAAGGAAAATAACAATACTAGAGTAGACAGGAAATGCGGATGGACAACTTCCAAAAGGTGCAGCAAGGACAGAAACAGCAAGCCACCTGAACAGTCACCCTAGGTCTCACAGCGACGTTGGTACACCCAGATTTGGCTAAGGCCAAGAGATCTTGACAGACCACAACAATAGCAGGGAGGTAGAATGGCTGTCTCACCCTGACTTTGCAAGTTCAAGCAGTCTTCTATATTTGTCTCCTGCAAGCACATAGGACTGCATGTCCAAATCAGTGCTCAAGGTGGGAGCAAATCTTTGCACAACAGGCCATTAGCTGAGGTGAGATCGAACTCCAGCAGGAGCAACAACAGTGTCCAACATATTTTTGGGAAAGTGTATGGTGCTCTCAGGAGCAACAGTGTCTCATGTCAATGGAGTACTAATATTAAAACATTTAAATGCCATGTTCTGCATGTCTATGAAGTGACTGAAGATTAAGCATCTATATCTGACTAATCTCATAGGTACAAGGCACATGAGTGAAGATAATCTGTAATACTCAGGAATTTAGCTAAAAGACTGATTAAAACTTCACTGATTAAAGCAGGAACAAATACTTAAACAATATAACTATTTACATATACATACATGTAAATCCCTAAAATAGAGGTAGAGTATAAGTGTCAAGACAAGAGGTAGAACTATAAAGGGCAGCAAGATAAATATCCCAAATTTATCAATATACAAAATGTCTTGAATACAAGAAAAGTATACATACATAGAATATGGTAAAAATAATGTGCATAAAACATCATAAGTGGAAAGATTTCACACAATATAACAAAATATAAACTTAATTTTACATAGCTTAGCACATAAGAATACATAACAATGTAAGCTGTAAAATACTATCTCATTCTTACTCAAATTGTCAAGAATATAGGCTAATCTACCTATATCCCATCTAAACCATACCATTCCCAACCATTCCCTATTCCTGTCTAAAAGATAAACCCGAGTGTAAGCATCACCTTCCATACCTAACCCTAAATAACTAAAACCAACCCAAAGACGATGACTATTATCCCTAAATTCCAAGGGTAGGGAAAGGGGGGGGCATCATTATCTTAAGGTAACTTCCTGCTGAAATGGGGCGATGATTGATCCAATGGATCCTGTAAGAAGAAAATTTTTAGCAACCAAATTTCTCAACAGAACTTGCTGTGACATATGTAGCTAGTCACTGTGTGGCAAAAAATTCTTGACTGTAGTTCTATTTGAATCTCTGGCCAGGGTGTAATAAAATGGTACACCATTACAGCTAGCTAGTCATGAGTTCTCTTGAGCAAAACAGTCTCAAACCGGTTTTAGGGTGATGTTTGTAGTTCAGATGCATCAGGTTGAGTCAAGTGGAAACGATAATGTGGGGCCCCATCTTCTTTCCGGAGTGTTCAAAGACTGCTGTTAGGAATCGTTATTATTCCTTGTGGAAAAGTTAAACATCAATATTAAAGTAAAATTTTCAAGTTTTAAGGAAAGACAACAATAAGCATTAAAACATATGTGAGAAAATTAGGATTTCAGAGAGAAAATTGTGTAAGAAATGAGTCCCTAGATTTTGTTTTCTTCTGCCTTACACCAATTGGCTTCTTGATTTAAGGCAGAAACCATGAATTTAATCTTAACAACATGCTTGAATTTAGAGAAGAAAAGCCAAATCCAACTCCAAAGCCAGCATTTGTTTACATGAATTGGGACTTCAGGAATACTAGATAGTAAAGAGAAATCGATTTCTGTATAGAAATAGTTTACTACAATTAAATATTTTTTCACCTTATATCTGAAGAGCTGTCTTCTCTTCTGTAGGTACCTACATATTCAGTGTCTTTTGGTTGTTTGATGATAGGTTTTCTCTGTTTTCCTGTGAGAACAAAAACAGAACACTTGTCCTACCTTTGAGAGGCCTCCGCACACCTCATGGGACCTCATTTGTTGGATGACTTGTTATTTCTCTTATTAAGATGTTTCTCTTGTTCAACTCGGATCTTGATTAACTTAGATGGTATCCATAGTTTTTCTTCTCCTGTAGATACAAATGCAAAACCCCTACCCCAACGTAACACATATCCTGCTTTCCATTATGAGGTAAGTACATCCTTGAAGTACACTGGCTGATTTAGTTCAGAAGTTTTTTCTATTGTCCAGTGTCTTTCTGCAGCTGTTTTTCCTTTTTCATCAACATTAAGAAAGTTTAATGTTAATAAAGCATTATGTAATCTATGTTTGGGTGTCTTGGTTCCTCCTGCCTGTTTATGAATCATTTTTTTTAAAGTATGATTGGATCTCTCAAACACTGCTTGTCCTGTAGGATTGTGTGGTGTACCAGTTTTGTGCTTTATGTTATAATACTCAAAAAACTGTTTCATATTGCTGGAGACATATGCTGGAGCATTGTCAGGTTTTATTTGTGCAGGTATGCCCATAATATCCATTACCTCTAATAGGTGTATGATAACAGAATCAGCCTTTACAGAGCTCAGAGCAGTAGCCCATTGAAACCCTGAAAATGTATCTATAGTGTGATGTACATATTTTAATTTTCCAAATTCTGCAAAATGAAACACATCCATTTGCCATATTTATTCCTATTTAAACCTTTAGGGTTACTGCCTGGTGGTAAAGAAGTTTGGTTATAGAATTAGCAAGTAGGACATTTCCTTACTATTTCCTTGACTTGTTCCCAAGTGATAGAAAAATCCCTTTTTAAACCTTTGCTGTTCACGTGGATGATTCCTCTTTCTGATACTATCTTGTAACTGTATAAACAATGAAGTTAATTCTGTATTGTCAGGAATAAATTCTGCAGTCTCAATGTGTAAAACGACACTCTCTGCGTATTGAGAGTCAGTAACTATATTGAGAGGTTCTTTTAAATCCATAAGTACCTGAGAATGGCATACATTTCTGCCTTTTGTACAGAATTGTAAGGGCTTTGAACCACTTTGCTATTGCTATTTTTTCCTGATTTATTATATCAGGCCTTACCCAATTTTTTGCATTAGTGTAGAATGTATGAACTCCAGAAATAGCTGTTTTTCGTACAATGCGTGGAAGGATCCACATAGTTTTCTTTATGAATTTGATTCTCTCAGTTTTGAGATAGTTGTTGCTAATAGTTCCCTATAAAAATTACTGCTATCTCTCTGCCAATATTCGTTATCTTTCCATAAGGAGGACATTTCCTCATTAGTTAAAGGTACTATAATTTCTGCTGGGTCCCTTCCTATTAGCTGATGAAGTCTTAATTTATCTTTTATAATCAAGTCAGAGATCTTTTCTATATGTGTTTTTAGTTTTTTATTCTCTTTATGTGGTAGGAATATCCATTCTAATATGATATCTACTCTCTGCAACAAAATCCCTGAAGGATATTCTCTAGATGGTAATATAAGCAGAATACAGTCTAGGTTTGGATCCACACGGTCCACATGGGCTTCTAGTATCCTCTTTTCTACCCATTCTAATTCCTTTTCAGCTTTAGCTGATAGTATTCTTGGACTATTCAAGTCCTTATCTACTTTTAGGGCCATTTTCAGGTGTTTCAAATCATGCCCTTCTACTCCAATAATGGTTTGCAGTTGAGAAATCTCTCTTAGTAAATTTTGAAGATCATTAAGTGTCTTGTAGTGATCTCTTCTGATATGTACTTTTTATGGTCTAATTTTCTGTAGACCTATTTTATATCCTAAGTAGTTGATAGACTTTCCTTTTTGTATTTTTTTTTTCAGGTGCAATTTGTAATCCCCAACCAGTAAATCTTCCTTTACTTTCTCAAACATTTTTCCTAATATTTATCCTTTAGAGTCATCTAACAATATATTACCCATGTAATGATAGATTATGGAAGGCAAAGGACACAGTTGACAAGACCAAATGACATCCCACAGACTGGGAAAATATTTTCACCAATCCTACATCTGACAGATATATATATATATATATATATATATATATATATATATATATTTTAAATATATACATATATATATATATATTTTAAATATATACATATATATGTATATTATAATATATATATATATATATATATTATAAAATAAGCAAGAAAACAGTCATCAAAACACCAAATAATCCTATTAAAAAACGGGGTACAGAACTGAAAAGGATTTTCAAAAGAAGAATTCAAAAAGGATGAAAGACACAAAAGAAACTGATCAACATCCTTAGCTATCAGGGAAATGCAAATCAAGAGAACTTTGAGATACCATCTTACTCCAGCTAGAATGGCTAAAATTAGGAACACTAATGATAACTTATTGCAGGAGAGGATGTGTAGAAAGAGGAACATTCTTGCTCTGCTGTTCAGAGTGCAAACTTGCTCAGCCATGTTGGAGGTCAGTGTGGCAGTTCCTCAGGACATTGGGAATCAGTCTACCAAACAACCCAGTGATCCCCCTCTTTGTCATGTAACCGAAGAATCCACATCCATGCAACTAAGACATGTGCTCAGCTGTGTTCATGGCTGTATTATTTGTAATACTAAGAACCTGGACTCAATCTAGATGCTGATCAACTGAGGAATGGATAAAGAAGATATGATGGCACATCACCTGCAGCACATTTCTCTGCTGGGCCCCGCAGTGGAAACACTCTAGGTATTCACTGAGATGGCTAGAATGGAGGGAAAGGTTCATCATCACAGTCACAGTCTCTTTTCCTTGACTTTCGGGATGATGCACCACTCGTTGGGACTCTCTGACGACATCAGGAGAGCAGACACCATCCTATGTTCCAGCACACACGTTCCAGAAGTTATGATGGGAATCCAGAAAATCAAGCACCTCTAATTTGCAATTCCTGTTGGTCAAATAAGAAGGGGCTTCAAATGGCAGGACTACCAATGTATAATCGGCTTTCACCTCACACATCCACTTCCCTTGAATGCATCCTGGAAATCAAGACTCAAAAGTTCCCTTTCTAAGGGCTGGCTACAGAGGCTGAGGTAGACTCATTGTGTGTTGACTACATCTCCTAGCAGTGTGCTCCATGCACCACTGTCTCTTTTCATTTATTCACTTCTCTGAGAAAGCTCTGATTCAACTTGATCCACATTCTGAACTCTGTAGTCACTTCTCTCCATCCACACTCTTCCCCTCCATGTCACATTTTCTTAGTCACCTAGGTTGATCCTTCTGCTGAATCAGCAAATCAAGGCTACCCAGCACAGCCTTCAAGATCTCCAGGTCAGGAAACTTCATCAGGTCTCCCAAGGGAAGGCACCTGAAAGGCCCGGCTGCCACCATAGCACTCAGGATCTTTGTTTGTTTCCCCTTAAAGGCATCTTTGAATAGCGGTGGGAAGAGCTCCATGGGTAGCTTATTCAGAGCAGAGATAGCCAAGGCTTCATTTTTGAGTAGACTACTTCTTGCCAGCATCTGGAGTGTCAATGGCGAACTCATCTTGACCTTCACACAGACAGGTGCTATGGTAATATTCAGAGGAATTAACCCTTCCAGACAAGTCAATTTTAGAAGGTTTCTTTGTCCCTTCATGGCATAAACCCTGTCGGGCTTTGGTCACTACTCTAGAAATGTTGGAAACTCCGTATTTCCTATTACACACTGTCTGACTTTCTCATAGCCATAGTTCCTTCAAAGGCCTCATGCTCATGGACATGAGCCACCATGGCAACAAATCTTCCCATTATTCTGCTAATCAAAAACACTGCTCCCCAGAATACTACAGCCCTGGGCAATGAGAGAGTGGAAAAGTAAACAAGAGCTAGACTCTTTTGTGGGAAATCATCTTCAAATGTCTTTCTTGATCCTCAAAATCAAAGTTAAAAATCCCACAGCCAAGTTTACTTTGCATTCAATCAGTGGAGGTTGTTGGGAGAATATGTGAAATGGAGACAGTCACTGTCATTTCTAATATTTTAGACCTGGAGCCAAGATGAGCCCCAGACCACTCTTCAGGAGTTTGAGTACTGACAATTTGTCAATATGATTCTTCGCTGAGACTCATGGCCATCTGTGGGCTTCTACAGAATTTTCTTCATCTTCAGTTAACAAGTCCATAATCACATTGAATTAAATCATTTTAAGCCAGATTGGAGTTGTTGGTCGGTACTTGCTCAGTGTGTCTTAACCCCTGAATATCGCAACCTCATCATTCTCTTAAATGGCACAGCAGGTTAGCACCTGTGCTCCATGTACAACTGTCTCTTTTCATTTATTCACTTCTCTAAGACTGCTCTGATTCAACTCGACCCACATTCTGAACTCTGTAGTCACTTCTCTCCATCCACACTCTTCCCTTCCATGTCACACTTTCTGACTTACCTAGGTCAATCCTTCTGCAAAATCAGCAAATCTCATAACACTCTCATAACATTAAGCTACATGTGGAGTTCTAGGCTAACCGGGGATAAATGAGATTTTCAGCTTCAAATAGCAAAACCAAACATAATAACAAAGCCAAGGTTACTAAGATGGCCCAGGGGACTGGAGATCCTTAGTAAGGTTGTATGTCCTAATGGGCTTGAATGGCTTACCTGATCAGCACATACATAACAGGTGTTCCAATCCCAGCAGTTGTGTTAGTGACTTGAGGATCCAAACAACTCTGTTTACCCTGGCCAAGATAACCCTTATATGCCCATATCCTCTTACATCTTCCATTCATATCCCCAACTTCAGCCATATTTTGCCATCTGATTGGATAATTGAGCATATCCCCACCCAATCATACTTGAGCTTTCACAGCTGTTGCTTGTTTGAATCAGAAGTGGGAAAGGGGAGGGGGGGCCCAGATTGTACTGAAGACTCAGGTTAACTCTAACACTAGTCCATGCACAGGCATTGGTGACTCACACCTACAGTCCCGGCACATGGGGCACAGAGGCAGGCAGATTTCTGTGAGTTCAAGAGAAGCCTGTTCTACAGATTGAATTCCAGTACAGACTGCAATGCAGTACACAGAAACCGCGTCTTGAAAAACCAAAAATTAACAAAACAAACAAGCAAACAAAGCTTCTCCCCCAATTTTCAATTCTGGGATTTACTCTCATGATGACATGTAGACATTTGTAAGATTTCCATATTCATTGGATCAATGAAGCTCAGCCCTATCTAAACTCTTTATTCATTCTGAGCTGACATAGAAATCTCATTAATCCTCCTACCTGAGCTCAGTGGTATAGCTTGTATGTGACCAGTTTGATTGGATCTCCCATCAGGAAACAGATTGGACTCAGTCTATGGTAACAGTAAAAACCCATTCTCCAAGTCATGTCAAACTCTAACCATCTGTCTCTTTATTGTTAAATAATTAGTTTTATAGTCTTTAATCAGCTTTCCATTTTATGTAATCATTGACATGACTAGTGGAATCTAACCTGGGCTTCAGTAACCTTCCAAACTTAGTGGAAGAATAACGAAACAAGACATGTTCGTGTTGATTAAGTCTACTTTCAGGACAGAGATTGAACTGAATTAGATCCTGTTGAAAATTACAAAATCAATTGTACTTTTTTTTGAGACAGTATTTCTCAGTGGGAACACCCTACATTCCTAGTACTAGCTCTAAGACCGTACTATACTACCCTACAACTCACAGTATCTGAATTCCTCTAACTCCTATTTGCTGCCAATAATGTTGAGTGCAGCAAGATACGTAGCAGACCCAGAGAAAGCCAGGGCACAACCTCTCACCTTTATGTCAGGAAGAAAGCGCTATTCCTGTCTCCACAAACTTTCACCAAGTTTCATACACCTTCCTCTCCTTGGAGGGGCTGGAGAAACCTGAGACTGACTTCTCAATCCCCTGATTCTACCTTTTGTACCTCTCTAGGGCTAGTATTAAAAGTGTGACCACTGTGAGCTCCAGACAATATTCAGGTCATACCTTGAAAACCTGTACTCCACAAAATTTGAGAATTCAAAGGAAATGAACAAATGTCTTGATAATTTTCACAAAAATAAAATCAAGAACAGACAAACAACATAAATAGACCTAGAAACACCTAACGAAGTAGAAGCAGTCTTCAAAAGCCTTCCAACACACACACACACAAACACACAAAAAAGACCAGGGCCAGATGGCTTCAGTCCAGAATTCTACTGGAAAATCAAGGAAGATCTAAATTTCATACTCCCCAAAATGTTCCACATAATAGAAAAAGAAAGTTCATTGCCAAACACTTTGTTTTTGGAGGCCACAATCACCTTGATATCCAGGCCACACAAAGACACAACTAGGAATAAAAACTACAGACCAATATCCCTAATGAATATTGAAGCAAAAATACTCAATAAAATACTGGCAAACCGAATCCAAGCATACATCACAGAAATCACGCACCATGACCAAGTAGGCTTCATCACTGGTATGCAGGGGTTTTTTAACATTCTAAATCTATCAAGGTGATCCACCTTACAAACAAACTGAAAAAGATAACCACCCGATAATCTCCTTAGATTCTGAAAAAGCCTTCAGCAAAAATCAACACCCTTTCACGAAAAAGGCCTTGGAGCGATCAGGGGTAACAGGAACATATCTAAACATAATAAGAGCACTATTCAGTAATCCAACAGACAATATCAAATTGAGTGGAGTGAAGTTTAAGGGGATTTCTCTAAAATCAAGAACAAGCCAAGGCTGTCATCACATTCCATATCTCCAATATTGTACTTGAAGTACTAGCTAAAGCAATAAGAAAACAAAGGTAGATCATGGAGACACAAAATGGAAATGAAGAAATCAAAATTTCTCTATTTGCAGATGATATGATAGTTTAAAAAATCGAACCCCCACCAAAAAAAAAACAAAAACAAATAACAAAACAAACAAACAAAAAAAAAAACAAAAAACAAAACACCATCTTCTACCAGGGAACACCTGAGGCTTATAAACACCTTCAGCAAACTAGCAGGATACAAGATATTCCCAAAATAATGAGTAGCCCTTCTTTATTCAGACAACAATGGGGCTGAGAAAGAAATCTGAGAAACATCATCATTTACAATAGCCACATACAACATAGAATACCTTGGGGTAATGCTTACCAAATAAGCAAATGACCTAATAATAAGAACTTTGTGGCTTTAAAGAAAGAAATTAAAGAAGATAGCAGAAAATGGAAAGATCCCCCATGCTCTTGGTAGGATGAACATTGTAAAAATGGCAATCTTGTAGAAATCAATCCATACATACTGTGCCATCCCCATTAAAATCCCAGCACAATTCTTCACGAACCTTGAAAGGATAATAATAATGGACTTTATATTGGAAAACAAGAGAACCAGGATAGGCAAACTATCCTGTACAATAAAGGAAGTTCTGAGGTCATCACCATTCCCAACTTTAAGCTCTACTACAGAGCAATACTCCTGAAAAGGGCCTGGTATTGCCAAGAAATAGAGCAGTAGACCAATAGAATTGAATAGAAAACCTGATAATAACGCACACACCTTCGAACACCTGATTTTTGACATAACAGTTAAAACTATACAATGGGAGGAGTAAATCATCTTCAACAAATGATGCTGGCACAACTGGATGATGGTGTGTAGAACTGCACATAGAACCATGTCTATCTCCATGCACAAACCTCAAGTCAAACGGATCAAACACATCGTGATAAATCCTGCCACACTGAACCTCTTAGAAGAGAAAGTGGGAGGTACCCTTGAACAAAGTGGTATAGAAGACCCCTTCCAAAACTTAATTCCAAACACTGAGATTGACAATTAGTAAATGGGACCTCCTCAAACTTAGAAGCTTCTATAAAGCAAAGGACACAGTTGACAAGACCAAATGGCAGCCCACAGACTGGGAAGAGATTTTCACCAACCCTACATCTGACAGAGGGCTGATCTCAAAAAAAAAAAAAAAAAAAAAAAAAGCAAGAAAATAGCCATCAAAACACCAAATAACCCTATTAAAAAATGGGGTACAGAAATGAAAAGTATTCTCAATGGAGGAAATCAAAATGGCCGAAAGACACGAAAAGAAGTGATCAACATCCTTAACTATCAGGGAAATGCAAATCAAAAGAACTTTGAGATACCATCTTACTCCTGCCAGAATGGCTAAAATTAGGAACACCAATGACATCTTATGCTGGAGAGGATGTGGAGAAAGGAGAACACTCCTTCTCTGCTGCTGAGAGTGCAAACTTACACAGCCAATTTGGAGGTCAGTGTGGTGGTTCCTCAGGAAATTGGGAATGAGTCTACCACAGGACCCGCTGATCCCTCTCTTAGTCATATACCCAAAGGATGCACATCCATGCAACAAAGACATGTGCTCAACTGTGTTCGTGGTGCATTATGTGTAACAGAAGAACGTGGATGCAACCTTGATGCCCCTCAACTGAAGAATGGATAAAGAAGATATGATGGCACATCTACACAATGGAATACTACTCTCTGGGGTGAAAGAAAAAAACAATGGAATCTTGAAATTCTCAGGCAAGAGGATGGAACTTGAAGAAACCATCCTGAAAGAAGTAACACAGTCACAAAAAGAAGGACATGCTATGTACTTGCTCACATATGTATTTTAGACATAGAGCAAAGGATCACCAGCATATAATTGACAACACCAGAGAAACTGATACACAAGGAAGATCTAAGATATTCATATAAGGTCCCTCAATGAAGGTGGAAACAAAAAATTCTCCAGAGCACAAGGGGATTGGAGAGCCATTAGTGTGGTGGGGACTAGGAGAAATAGAAGGGGAGGAGGGGAAACCATGTGGGATTAGGAAGACTGAGTCAGCAAAGGAATAGAAGAGAGAAAAGAGAGAGAAAGAGAAAGAGAGAGACCATAAAAAGGGGAGCCATTATAGGATTGAAGAGAAAACTGAACCTAAAGAAATGTCCAAATACCTACGAGAATGACCCCTGTTAAAAATCTGTGCAACATTGCAAAAGCTACCATAAATGCCCTTCCCTGATAATGAGATCAACAACTAATTTATCCAATACCATGGAGCCCTCATCTAGTACCTGATGGAAGCATAAGCAAATACCAACAACTAAACACTGAGACAACTAGAATCAAGATGCAGGCAGGGAGGACAAGGCCAGGCTGCAGAAACACATAGGGACCGTTTACCAGAATCTATGGAGATTCCCACATGGGCATCATCATTCTACTTGCTGTTATATTTTTCATACTTACAGGTTAAACCCTGTAGGGATATCCACCTCTAGACTGGCTTCCTGTTTAATACTATCAATATATTTATGTTTTTCCATACTTTAACTTTACTTATCTTTAAGAAAATGTCTTTTGAAGGGCATGTGCGTGGTATGTGTGTATGTAGATGGAGGTAACAGCAAGCACTTCCAGAAACCAGAAATGAATGTCAGATAACCAGAAAGAGGTCCAAGTGTTTCTGCCCGCTAAGATCAAACACTGGTCCCCAGAGAATTTATGAAGCACCCTCATTCGATGAGCCATCCCTCATTCCAAGAGTTTCTCTCGGACTTTATGATGAGATTACATGAAGCTGAGGTATAAAAATCCCAAGAGTGTGGCATGTTAGGTTAGTATCTGCCTGAAAGTAATAAGACACAGAAGGTGTAGAGACAAAGAGACACAAGAATATGCAAACACAGTGAGCACAGTGCACAAGTCTGGGATTGTCAAGGGAAAACCTTAGTAAATTAAAAGTGTGCAACACACTCTCTCATGCAAAAACATTTTTTTTATTAAGCTTATTGGAAACTGTAATGTTAAGGAGTGTGGGTGGGGCAAGTAATATCCAGCTTAAATGCCTCTCATAACCACAGAAAGACAGATCTCAGTTGAAAAGGGAGAGGACCGTACTCTCAACAACAGTTCATTCTACAGTCAATGTTACTCTTCAAAAAGGAAATATATGTGCACATATTACAAATCTTTATGTAAGTCAGGCAAAGAAAAGGTGGAGGCAGAGACATGGAACACATTTCATCCAGTCCATGGTGCTCTATGTACTATGCTCTGTCTTTATCCCCTCCACTGTTTATCTGAACTCTCACACACTGACTGTGGTGGGGTCAGTCCACAGTGTTCTCAAATCCCTTTTCCTATCTGAGGTCGGGTCTTCACCGTTGGCCCTGAGCAGATGAGCAGGCCCTGATTGTCCATGTCAAAGCTTCTCTCTCTCTCTCCTCTGATTCCTTGGGATGACATTGTCTCCAAGTATATCCAAAACACCTTGAATAAACAAGCTCTGTGTCTCTCTAAAGAGTCACTGGAGTCCTTGCTTTCCTTTCTCAGGCCAGCAGTAATCTCTCATCCTTTATTCCCAACATGAACATAGGGAGGCCTACTGGTCATAGACACAGAATCGCCTGCAATCTAGACACTTCTTACTCACAAAGTAGACCTCCTTTGGCTGTCTTATTGCTGTAAAAGTGTCCAAGAGCTGAGAACAACATTGGACAAATCTGTCTGGCAGGACATCACCAAAGTCATCATACACTTCATCAGGGGCAGGACACTGGTGAGCTGTGTCAGGTTGGCAGTGTGCTGAAGCAGCTTCTTAATGCTGGTCAAAGACAGGAAGTTCTTCATCAAATTCATCTCCTCCAGCTGGGAACACTGGCTCAGGGCAGGGAGGATGACATCCATTTGGAAGTCCATGAGCATACAACCCTTCAATTTTAATGTCTGCAGGGTAGCTGTCAATTTCTCTAGCAGTCTTCCCAGAAGTGGATGACTTAAATTTAAAAAGGTGACACCACTCAGGTCCAGATGTGTGAGCCGATGGACGCTTGGACACTGGGACAGGTAACTCATGTCTGATTCTGATAGTGAGCAGCGAGTGATTGCTAGGGTCTCTAAGGGACTCTCCAAGTTCCTACAGAAAGACAAGGCAGATTATCTCAGTAAGTTTAATAGTGGTAGAGTAAGGGTACCAACTTCAAGTGAGCAGAGGTTAGTGTGTCCTAATGTCGTTCTGAGTTCTTGGTGGAGGCCAATTCCAGAATGCTCTCAGATGGAGAAGTAACAGCACAGGCAAAATCATGTGACTGCTTAGGTCCCCAACCCTGGTCCCTCTGCGCTATAAAACTCAAAGCCTCATCAGATGACAAATGGGGCCAGCAGGAAGCCAAGAAAGAAGACCTGGTGGCAACTCAGAGCCTTCTCTGTGTGTGCTAACATTGGTCCTCATGAGTCCCACCTCCTAGCACAGCCTCTGTACTATTGAGAGGTCTTCCATGTGACCCAACCTAATCACTTCACTCTCAGTTATTTTCCATAGACGTAGACACTACCTGTGCTCAGAGAGCCCCTGTCCCTTGGAAAATCAGAGAGAGATGTAAACTGTGCATACAGTTCGGAGGACAGTGCTGACATGGGGCAACTTGTGACTTAAAACACCCTCCCCTCTGTAGGTCAGGTTTCAAAGACCGTTTCTGGTTGATGGTTGCATGAATAGCAGAAAGACTACTAGAGCAATCATTCAGAGGTCATATCCGTGTGTAGTCACCAGTGGCTGGCAAGCCCCAGGTGTACACTGATGTTTCATGTAACATGGAAAGGCTGTTTTCTGGCCTGTGAAACAATCTCTCTATCCTTCCTTACCTGAGCACTTGATGCAGTCTTGCATTCAGGAGGAATACATGATTCATACAGAGAAGCTGGTGCTTGTTGAGTTGGGAGAACTGAGAAACGATCTGTCGAAAACACTGTCGTTTCATCTCTTGGTTCCATAACTAATACAAGGGTGTGAAGACTTCTTGAAGAAGGAGTTTCTGAAGGTTTTTCATCTGGCCCAGGCCAGGGGCAAACTTGGCAAGGGGCCTCAGGTCCAAGCGAGCATTAACTTCCAGTTCCTGTATACTGCATGGCACATATACCTCCAGAAGCTCTAGGGCGTTATAGACAGGGAGGGCCCCAAACTCCAGCTTTTCACAGATCACCTGCAGCACATCTTTTCTCTGCTGGGCCCAGCAGTGGAAATATTCCAGGTATTCACAGAGATTTCTGGAATTGAGGGAAAGGATCATCACCACAGTCACAACCTCTTTTCCCTGTCTTTCGGTATGATTTACCACTGGTGTGTCTCTCTGAAAACATGTGGAGAGCAGACACCATCCTCTGTTCCAACCCACACATTCTAGAATTTATGATGGGCATCCCGAAAATCAAGCACCTCTAATTTGCAATTCCTGTTTGTCAAACTAAAAGGGGATTCAAATGGCAGGACTTCCAATGTATAATCGGCTTTCACCTCACACATCCACTTCCCTTGAATGCATCCTGGAAACCAAGAGTCAAAATTTCCCTTTCTAGAGTCTGGTTACAAAAGCAGATCAAGGGGATTCAAATGGGAATGAAGATATCAAACTGTCTCTATTCGCATATGATATGATAGTTTACATAAACGACCCAAGAAACTATATCAGCCAACTCCTACTGCTGATACACACATTTACCAAAGTATCAAGATACATGTAATCCAAAAAAAAAATCAATAGTCCTACTTTACTCAAATGACAAATAGACTGAGAAAGAAATAAGAGAAGCATAACCCTTTTTAATAGCCTCAAACTACATAAAGTATCGTGGAGTACCAAACAAGTGAAAGTCCTACATGATAAAACTTTGTGGTTCTAAACAAAGAAATTAACAAAGATACCAGAAAATGGAAACATCTCCCAGGTTCCGGGATATCTAGGTTAATATGGTAAAAATGGCAATCTTGTCAAAAGCAATCTAGAGATTCAATGCAATATCCATTAAAATCCCACCACAATTCTTGAAAGTATAATAACGAACTTTATATGGAAAAACAAAAGACCCAGGATAGCCAAAGCAGCCCTACACAATATAAGAACATCAGAAGACATCACCATCCCTGAGTGTAAGCTCTAATACACAGCTATAATCCTGAAAAGAGCCTAGAATTGCCACAAAAAAGAAAGAAAACATAAAGGTAGACCAGTAGAATAGAATTAAAAATTCTGATATAAACCCACACTCGTATAAGCACCTGATTTTCGGCAAAACAGCTAAAAGTATATAATGGAAAGAGGAAAGCATCTTCAAGAGATGGTTTTGGCACAATTGGATGATTTTTTTTAAGAGTGAACATAGATCCAAGTCTGTCACCATAAACAAAACTCAAATCCAAAGGGATCAAAGACCCTCAACATAAATGCAGCAACACTGAACCTCTTAGAAGAGAACGTAGGAGGTACCCTTGAACAAATTAGTATAGGAGACTGGTTCCTGAACATAACTCCAGGAGCACAGACATTGAGAGCCACAATTAAAGAATGGGACATCTTCAAACTTAGAACTTCTGTAAGGAAAAGGACACAATGAAAAGACCAAATGACAGCCTACAGACTTGGAAAAGATTTTCACCCATACTATATCCGACAAAGGGCTGATTCCAAAATATACAAAGAACTCAATAACTAATCAAACAAAACACGAAACAACCCTATTAAAAAAATGTGGTACAGAACTGAAGAAAGAATTATCAACAGATGAAATCAAAAAAACCTTAAAAACACTTAAGAAAGTGTTCAACATCCTTAGCTATCAGGGAAATGCAAATCAAAACAACTTTGTGATACCATCTTATTCCTGCCACAATGGCTAATATTAGAAACACAATGACAACTTATACCAGAGAAGACATGGAGAAATGGGAACACTCCTCTAATGCTGGTGGGAATGCAAACTCATACACCCATTTTGGAGATCAGTATAGTAGTTCCTCAGGAAAATGGGAATTAGTTTACCATCCCCTTCTTAGACATATTCCCAAATGATCCACCTCCATGCAACAAAGACATCTGCTCAGCTATGTTGATAGCAGCATCTTTTGTAATAGCAAGAACCTGGAAGCAACCTAGATACCTCTCAATTGAAGAATGGATAAAGAAGATGTGGCACATCTTCACAATGGAATACTACTCTGCAGAGAATAAATAATGGAATCTTGAAATTCACAGGCAAATGGATGGCTCTTGAAGTAACAATTCTGAATGAGGTAACCCAATCACAAAAACATGAACATAGAATATACTCACTCATATATGTATTCTAGAGCTAGAGCAATGGATCACCAGCCTATAATTCACACCACAAGTGAAACTAGGATAGAAGGTGTATTCTAAGAGATTCATATAAAGTCCCTCACACAAGGTTGAAAGGAGAAGTCCCCCAGAGCACATGGGAGGTTGGGGGGTCACAGAATGTAGAGAGAATTAGGAGAAACAGAGTGGGAGGAGGAAAGCAGGGGATCCAATGAAGATTGAGTCAGGGTAGGAATAGAAGACAGAAGAGAGAGAGAATGGGAGTGAGAGAGAGAGAGAGGGAGAGAGAGAAACAGCATAAAAGAGGGAGCCTTTAGCGGTTTAACGAGAAAACTTAATCTAAAGAATGGTCTAGAGACCTACAAAACTGTTTCCAAATAACAATTTGAGCAACCATGGAAAAGCTACCATAAATTCCCTTCATGGGTACTGAGTTCAACAACTACCTTATTCACCATCAGGGAACCCTCCTCTAGTACTATTGGAAACAGAAGCAAACACCCATACCTAAACACTGAGTCGAACTAGAATCTAGATGCAAAGGGAGAGGAAAAGACCAGGTTGTAGAAAAATACAGACAGCTGACCGGAACAAGGAGTAGATAATGGGCCTCTAGACTGATAGCTTGGCATCCAGAATGGGACTGACTCAGGTGTCTCTGAATATGAGTCTCAGCCAGAAGAACTGAGCAGTCTTGGGGACCTCAGAGAGTGGATCCAGGATGTATTGTGGTGCAAAAAAGGAACTTGCAGACACATGGAGAGACTCCCTTATCCTAGAAATAGGAGAGAAGTCCTATCCCCTACTTCAATTGACTTGACAGATATACGTGACCACACCAGGATGGCATTGCCATTCATGTGGAATTGGGGTGGGGGGATGGACGGCAGGATGGTCAGGGTTCATGAGAGGGGGCAGCACGAGGAATGAAG
Organism: Phodopus roborovskii; assembly: GCF_943737965.1. Lineage (NCBI taxonomy): Eukaryota > Metazoa > Chordata > Mammalia > Rodentia > Cricetidae > Phodopus > Phodopus roborovskii. The sequence goes on from NW_026126674.1 coordinate 80,952, forward strand.
GGAGGGAGAGGGAACTGGGATAGGCATGTGAAATAAAAAATAAAATAGAATATTAAAAAAACAAAGCAAAAACAAACAGAAAAATCACCCAGGCCAAGAACGTACAGGCTGCTGGTAATGCAGAACACCAGGGTAAACAGCACCAGGCTCTTCCTGGTACAGAAGTCCTAAGCCATGCTCATCCAGGAGCCATGCTGGTTTGTTGATGGGCTAGGTGCATTGGGCCAGCTTTTGGGCAGTGAGAGAGGAGAGGAATTCTGAAACCCTACCAGCAAATGACCGAAGTTGCCCCTGGCCCATCCCTCCTCTCCTCAGGTGGCAGTGACTGTGATTGTAGGGACCGGGGTGGGGCTGAGGGTAGGGAGGTGGAGGATAAGGAGGTGTTGGGGAAATTAACTTTGGTAAAGATTTTTATGTCAACTAAAATATACAACTAATAAAATAGATGGTAAATAGATGAGATGGGTATGTGCAGACTTGTTACAATCAGTCTGAAGCAAAGAAGTCAAAATAAGATAACAGTGGTCTAGTAGAGAGGTCAAAAGGCCTGTAGATTTATAGGTCAATGTAACTCATCAAAGCTGCACAGAGAACATCAAAAGGAACTTCAGGTGTTACGAGTATGATTCCACTTCTCTGGGCAATGAAACGTAGAACACGAAAAAAGGCTTGGCCAGATCCATAAGAGTCAAAAAGAGATAAAAATAAATTGATGATAATGAAAGATAACATAAAAGGAGATCTGGTGTACCCCACATAATCCGAATAAGGACCCAACAGTTAAGAGAGCAGAAGTTGCAGAGAGGCTCAGGGGAAAGCACCAATGTAAGAACGTACAGTCAGGAATTAAATAAATAAGATGTTCACTTCAGGCATGTACCTCTGAGTAAAAGTCACTGATCAGAAAAAAGAAAAAGAAAAAGAGAAAAGGAGAGATTTTTCTATGCTAGGGATGTCTGAGAAAATCAGAGAAAGAGACTACAGGTAATGTAAAAAGATATAGAGGTTCAAAGAAAAGTCGTAAAAAAGTAAGAACAAGATGAAAACTGTTTGCTGTGGGCTCTGAATCTACAAATATAAATTTAAGATTAGTAATATGAGTTAAAAATTTTGACCATACTAGGTTAATTGTTTAAAATTTCCGTTTATTTCTCTCAGGAAAAATGTATATACTTGCTAAAAATGTCTATCTGTGTTTTCTGTTGGAAACTTGTTTTATTACAAGAACATAGCTAAAACAAAAATGGTTTAAATGTTTTTGCTGTCTAATGCTAATAGCCCTCAGCTCAAAATTTACCTCTGAGTGCTGGTCATTAAATTCAGATTGTCAGAAAATCAGATGTCTTTTTAATGTAGATGACATTAATACTGTTCTATGTCTAAAGCTGTTAAAAATTGAAATTACTTAAAAAGTTACAATTATTAACACTGGAAATTAACATAAATTAACATGCACCAAGGTGACAATAGGTTTAAAGGCATAACATGTGCTTAAATTAGACATCACAGAAAGTACAGGAAGGTTAATTGTTGTGTGAAACAGTTTATAAATATTTAAATTCAGAAGGTTACATCATATTTGTGCGTTTTTTACATTGTTAATGTATTACTTAAATCAAAGGGCTGAAATTTAAGATCACAGCCATACACTGTATGTATTAACCAAAAGTGGAGATGATGCTAATTTTTTTATGACACAGAAGGCAATCCGTCCTTGTTTTTGCTAAATTTTGTAAGCGTAAGCGTTAAGTTATTTAGATTATTATAATGAGTATTTTTAAAGCTAAACGTGACAATGCAAAGTTCTAGTTTTATAAAAGCTGGTAACCTATTATAAAAGGTTAAAAAACACAAGTTACCTGCAATCCTTATTTATTAACTGTTGGTTATATTCAAACTAAGTATTAATGACTAATAATAGGAATAAACTTCACTATGTCTCCCATACATGTTCTAAAAGTGTAAGCTTAAATCAAGTAACTTACAACCAAGTCATCTATTAATATCTACCTAGAAAGACTTCTAATACTACAGAGATCTGTAGAATAAGGCATTTAAATGTTAACTAAAAAGCTGTAATAACATCAAACAAAGATCACAGAACCTAACAATGACCCAAGGTCTCTAAAGAACATTGTGGGGCAGCATGAATTGTGATGACATGGACCAGGGAGCAAGATGCTCACACACAATGCCTGATGCTAGATAGGACCTAGCTTAGACTGTGTTGTAGGGTACTGGAAAATTGTCTGTGCCACATTTGCCTAGACAATATAAGGTCAGACTTTTCCAAGTCCTAGTTACACAGAGAAAAACAACAAACAAGAAACAAAAAATAAACAAACAAAAAAAAAATCTCTCACATTATGTAATTGGTGAAAAACTCCTCTCAATGCCATAGACAATTGGTTATGGTAGGAATATAAGGAATGGTCCCTGTCGTTTTATTTAATACATTCAATAGTTACATAAAATTTATCCTTCTCAAATCTCTGATACGACTGATGGCTTGGCTAAACAAAACTTTGTGAGATTGACAGTATTAATTGGCCTTAATATGGCTCCTAAATAAGGATCTAAAAATATAAAAACATAAAACTCATTTTAGAACAATTATTTGTTAATTATGCATACAGTGTTCTGCCTGCATATATCTGCAGGTCCAAAGAGGGTATCAGATCTCATTATAGATGTTTTTGAGCCACAATGTAATTGTTGGGAATTGAACTCAGGACTTCTAGAAGAGCAGCCAGTACTCTTAATCTCTGAGCCATATCTCTAGCTCAAGACATATAAGTCTTAAAGATATAACAATAATTTACAATGTAAAAATTCAGAGCTTAACTTTTAATTAAGTTCTGAAAGCTATCCAGAAGTGACTCCCAGCTATTTAGTCACAAGCTCAAGATTTTATATTTATTTTGGTTGTCATCTATGTGTAAATGTGAAGGACATTTCATCAGGACTAAGGTACTTCTGACCAATCTATACATGGATCTCTCTTGACAGAAGAAAAATACACAAGCTTCTAACCCAAATCTGTCGTTTTTGCTAGGACTCAAGGGCATAAGTACATTCCTGCTGTTTTACAGATACCTAATATCTACTTTTTCTACAATACAGATTTAAGTACAGATTGGTGATGATAATATATCTAAAACATTTATGTCATTTTATACAACACAGTTTATATAGGTTTCAGAGCATCAAATGTTGTAAAGCTAGGATCCACTTCTTACTGGTCAAAAGGACTGCCGAAAAGCAGGAAAGAGGAAGTAGTAAGGAGGAGTCAAGATGGAGAGACCTGGGAGACCAGAAGCCTGCCCTACTTCCTGGTAAGGAGACCACGTGGAAACACATAGAAATGGGTTAATAATTAAGACAGAGCTAGCCGATAAGAAACAAGTAACTGGCAACAGAATTGTATCTAATTCAGAGTCTTGCTGTGATAATTGGGGCTGGTGTGTAGGCGGGACAAGATCTTACTCCTTACAAATGGCGCCCAAGTGGCTAATAAGAACTTCCACTTAAAATTTAACAAAAGTTTAAAATAGGGTTTTAGAAACAAAAGAACAAAGACAAACATGGTTTCTTGGTAGCAGCATTTTTCTTGGCTGGACTGTGCTTTGCAAGAGACAAGCAGATATTTGTGTGTCTCTTTAAGGGAGGATTTCTGACTTAGCACAAGAGGCAAAAAACTGCATGGCTTTGAAGAAGCACTGCAAATAATTTATTGGTGTGTACAACAGCTTGCAATGACAGTGACCACATCTCCAAGCCTGCAGCAAGGAGACCAAGGCAGTGAACACAGTTCTCAGTGCAGGCAGTAAAATAGACACTGCCATCTTTGATAACCATGGCAGAAACAACAAAGACTTTCATTTTAGCAATGTTGTTGTTTACCAGATAAAAGACTCATGGCCAGAAAAAGATAAAGATTTACAGTAAAGACAGATTCATATTAAGAAAAACCTCCAAAGGTTTACAGTGTGTTTTAAAATATATGTAGACATGGGAAAAATAAAATAAAATGGTTTTAAAAAGACAGAGAACATCTGGGTGTGGTGGCACACACCTTTAATCCGAGCACTCCAGAGACAGAGGCAAGCAGATCTCTGTGATTAGCAAATTAAACCTGGTATGCAGAGTGAATTCCAGGACAGATAAAAGTTACATAATGAAACCCTATCTCAAAAAATAAAAAATAAAAAGTAAAAGAAACGGAGTAATAATAAAGCCAATTAAAGATGAAAATCTCAGAGAGATCCTGGTTACTGTATGGTATTATATTGTCTTTCTATTGTTTGACTGCTGAGGAAACAGCTGTTAAAACAAGTGCTGCTGAATTAATTCAATTTATATATTTTAAAAATGATTTGACTCCAAAATTTAAGTCTATGGACAAATTACTGGGGAAAAGGATTTCTATTTTTGTTTCGACAGAAAATAAACAGCTGTGGATTCCTTCCAGACTAATGTGGTTTGATTAAGCCAGACCCCCTGAAACAGAATTCCTGGTGATCCAACATTCAAAACAGCTTGAACAAGGCAGCCTTGCAGACTACAGCCAGGATTTCTGTATCTTCTTAGGATCCCCATAACAGTGCCCCCTATCAGCAGGAAGTAGTTTGGAAAAAAAAAAACGACGCACCAATTCTCAAATATTTTTTATAAATGTTTGTTTTCATTTAAATATGGTTGGTTATAAATGATTAATGAGCACAACCAATATGTTTTTAAAGGTAAAAAGGGTATAATTGTATGCATATGAATACTTTGTTTTGGAATGGATTTTCATTTATTGATACATTTTAAGGTCAATTTTGTGACATGCATATCTCTCCTCTTGTTCAGGTACTGTGTTTATATAGCTCAGTTAAAAATGTAATGTATAATTCAATACAAATTTTAGATAGTTACCTATAATAGTCAAAACTTACAGCTAGGTGAGTTATGTTTTCTAGATATGTGGTGATGTATTTGAGATGAATAGGCATTTTTCAAACCTTTCAAAGACCTACAGAATAGGACATTTAAAATGGTTTAGGGATTTTCTTGACAGTGAGACATGAATGCTCCTGAAAACACCGCCTATGTCAGAAAGGAAGATGGACATCAAAGAAACATGTATGGAGTTTGCTTCCAGTATGGTGAGAATAGCCATTTCGACAAGATACTGCTCTTGTTGGACTTTTTGACTTTATGCTGTATAAACTGGATATGCAGGACCCACAGAAATGTGACTGCTGATGCAAAATGGACATTGCTACAGAGTTCCTTCTTCATGGAAGTGCCTACCAGACAGTCTGCTGAACACAAAGAAAAGTGACTGACAAACTGCCAATACAAGAAGACAGTTTAAAGTTTCCTGCTTTGCAGAAAAGTCTGCCAGACATACTGTGGCCTATGAGCTGAAGAAGGAAGATTACAAAAGAACTTTGGGTGACCAGGCAGTGAGTTGTCTCTGTCATTTCTAGAGTTTATCTACTATCCTTCTGTGGTCTTTGAAGGAGTTGAAGGCAGATAGTTATGGTTATAGTTTTTCTTAGTTAGGAGTAAAGATAAATTACATATAGGACTTTTGACTCGCAAATATAGGATAAATTCTAGAATAGTTTCTTAAACTTGCTAAATGTTAATGGACTAAATAGTGTTAACTGTGATTCTTATTTCATAACTGTTGTGTTATATATTTTGCTATGTTAAGGTTATAACACTCCTTTTAATTTAGACAGAACAGAGATGTTGGGAGATGTCATTCTGTATATATTTCTCATACTGGTTAATGAATAAAGCACTGTTTGCCAATAGAAAAGGAAGAAAGGAGGGACTAGGAGGCAAGGAGGAAAGAGGAAGCAGTAAGGAGGAGTCAAGATGGAGAGACCGGGGAGACCAGAAGCCTGCCCCACTCCCCGGTAAGGAGACCATGTAGAAATACATAGAAATGGGTTAATAAGACGGAGCTAGCCAATAAGAAACAAGTACCTGGCCAACAGAATTGTATCTAATGCAGAGAATTGGTGTGTTAATTGGGGCAGGCATGTAGTCGGGACAAGACAGGCTGCAGGAGGAAAAACCTTACTCCTTACAATCTGCAGTCCTTTCAACCTATAAGAAGTGGATCCAAGCTTTATGACATTTGATCCTCTGAAGCCAATATAAACTGTGTTATATAAAAGGACATAAAAGTTTTAGATATATTACCATTACCAATCTATGCTGAAATCCATATTTTAGAAAAAATAGAAATCCATATTGTAGAAAAAGTAGATGTTGGGTATTTGTAATAGAGCAGGAATGTCCTTATGCCTTTGAGACATATATGCAGGCAGAACACTGTATGCATAATTAATAAATAAATGTTCAAAAATGACTTTTATATCTTTCTATTTTTAGATCCTTATTTAGGAGCCAAATTAAGGCTGCCTAACACTGCCAAGCCCTCAGTTATGGTTAGCCCAGCCATCAATACTGTCAGACCTGAGAAGGATATATTTAATTGAATGACAGGGACCAGTTGATATACTCCTAGACATAAAAAATTATCTATGGAATTGAGGGCAGAAATTCTTCACCAAGGACATAACGTGAGAGTTTTTTTTTTTCTTTGTTTGTCTTTTCTCTGTGGAGGAGGGACATGGAAATCTCTGACCTTATCTTGTCTAGGCAAAGGTGCAAAAACATTTTCAGTACCCTGCAGCCTCTACAAAGACTAAGCTGGGCCCTACCTGGCAGCAGACATTGTATTTGTGCATCTTGCACCCTGGTCAGTTTCATAACAATCTATGCTGTCCCATAATTTTCTTTAGAGGCTTAGAGTCATTGAAAGGATCTGTGATTCTTTGTCTGATATTATTACAGCTTTTTAGTTAACATTTGGAAGCCTTATTCTATACAGATCCCTGTAGTATTAGAAGTCTATCTAGGTATATCTAAATAGACAACTTTGTATCAGTTCCTTCTTTAAGCTTAAAATTTTAGAACATGTATGGGAGACAGAGTGAGGTTTATCCCAGTTATTAATCATTAATACTTAGTTTGATTATACCCAACAGTTAATTTATAAGGATGGCTAATAACTTGTGTTTCTTTACATTTTATAATAAGTTAAAAACAGCTTTTATAAAACATGAACTTTGTATTGTCAGGTTTAGCTTTAAAAATACTGCTTTCAATATCAAACTCCTTTTAGGGAAACATGAAACATCTTTGTGACTCAATTTATCTAAATAGCTTATACTTACCAAATGTAGCAAAAAACAAGGACACATTGCCTTTTGTATCATAAAAAATGAGCACCTCAACTTTTGGTTAGTATATAGAGCTTATGGCTGTGATGTTAAATTTTAGCCCTTTGATTTAAGTACAAACATTGAAAATATAATAACAGCACAAATAACTTGTAACCTTATAAATTTAAACATTTAAATCTGTTTTTAAAACATATCCTGTAATGTATTTTTGTGGTATCAAATATAAACTGACCTTTATATATTTAAACACATTATGACCTGGGTGACTGTTGAATTTATGTTAATTTCTAGTGTTAATAATTGTAAACTTTTAACTGGTTTCAGTTTTTAACACCTTTGGCCAAAAAAAAAAAAAAAAAAAAAAAAAACAGTGTATCAACTACAATAAAGGACATCTGATTTTCTGATCATCTGAATGTAATGACCAGAGTTCACAAATATATTTTGAGCTTAGGGCTGTTAGCATTAGTCCCCAAAAACATTTAAACCATTTTTGTTTTAGATCTATTCTTGTAATAAAACTTAGGTTTATAACAGGAATCACATATAGAAGTTGTTTTTCAGTTCATTAACATTTAGTAAGATTTAAAGAAAATATTCTATGATCTATACAATCTTTGTGAGTCTGAAGTCCTATATGTAACTTTAATCCCAACTAAGGAAAACTATAACCTTAGCTATCAGTCTTCAACTCCATCAAAGAACACACAAGGATAATATATAAACTCTACAATTGAAATGGACAACTCACCTGGTCCGATATGGCATTCTTCTGTAATCTTCCATCTTCAACCTATAGGCCATGGTGTGTAGACCAAGTGTAAGGAGTACGGTTTTTCTGCCTGCCACCTTGTCTTGTCCTGCTGCCGCGCAAGCCCCAATTAACACACTGAGACTCTGTATTAGATATAATTCTGTAGGCCAGGTACTTGTTTCTTATCGGCTAGCTCTGTCTTAAGTATTAACCCATGTCTGTTGATCTATGTATTTCTCTTACAGGGGAGCTGGCTGGCATACTGCTTTCTCCAGACTCTCCATCTTGACTCTCCACACTAATTTCTCTTTCCTCCTTGTCTTCTAGTCCCGCCTATCTTGCTTTACTATTGGCCAACAGTGTCTTATTCATTAAACAGTTTGAGAAACATACAGAATGACATCTCCCATCATCTCCTCTTTTCTGTCTAAAATAAAAAGAAGGGTTTTAACCTTAACATAGCAAAATATATAACACAACAGTTATCAAGTAAGAATCACAGTTAACAATATTTAGTCCATTAACATTTAGCAAGACTAAAAGAAACTATTCTATAATCTATCCTATATTTGTGAATCTAAAGTCCTATATGTAACTTATCTTTATACCTATCTCCATCAAAGACCACAAATGGTTAATATATAAACTCTAGAAATGACAGAGACAAATCACTGCCTGGTCACCCGAAGTTCTTTTGTAATATTTCATCTTTAACCCATAGACCATAGTGTGTTTAGCAGACTCTTCAGCAAAGCACGGAACTTTAAACTGTCTTCTTGTATTGGCAGGTTGTCAGTCACTTTTCTCTATGTCCTGCAGACTGTCTGACAGACTCTTCCATGAAGCAGGAACTCAGTAGTAATGTCCATCTTGAATTAGCAGTCACATTTCTGTGGGTCCTGCACGTCCAGTTTATACAGTATATAGTCAAACAGTCCAACAAGAGCAGGGCTCTTTTTTTGAGTCATACCTAGTTACTAGTTAAATGAGCATTTAAACATATTTTCTATGGTTCAATTTCTCATTTCCAGTATGCAAACAATACCATTAATCACCTCTACCATACTCATTTTCTGTTTACTGAAAACGAAATAAACTTCTATTCATTCTCTAATCTTTAGATCATCTTGATCAAATAGTTTCTGAGAGTTGTTTTGATATGCATATCGCTGATGGCTAAGGATTTTGAGCACTGTAATATATTCCTTTAAGTCATTTTTGATTCCACAACTGATAATTCTCTGTGGAATCCTGTATCCCAATTTATAATATGGTTATTTAGAGTTCTTTAGAATTGGTGGTGAGTCATGTTATCAGCCCAACAGAGTTCATCTGATGAGATTAGCTCATCATGAGATTATTCTGTTACTCCATTTTTAAACTCGGTGGTGACTTTGCCCTTCATGTGTCTATACTGTTGCAAACTATCAGAAACTTATGGTGCGAAACAATACAGTTTTTTATATATCGTGTAATCATTCGATTGTAAAAAATCTTCTATTATGTAATCAGTAACCACTGGATAACGCAGGGTCCCTCATTCTCTGGGCACTGCTTCTGGTACCGATCTCCCACTGTGTCAGTCGAACAGCAGCCAGATGATGGATGACACCATCATTACTTATGCAATCAAATAAGTTAATAATTGGATAGTCCTGCATACTTAACTATCATAAGATGGAACCAAAGTCCAGTGATTGTCAAGGAAGGAGTACTTCCTTGCCATGATTAAATCCCATAGAGGAATGGCCAGATTCCAGTGAAGAAGAACATCTTCATCGATTTAAATAATTAATATATAATGAAAAATGATTGAAAAATGACTTGGTGTTGCATACTTAAATCCCACATGGAGTAGTCAGACTGATCTCTTACTGGAATAATGATGTTTTTAAAAAATTAAATTGATAATTAATTACTGGGCCTTTTATACTAACACTGACAAGATGGCACCAAAGTCATAAACCTATCGCTGATGTAAAGATCTATTTACAAAGCTAAATGATGAAGTAATGAGACGATATTACATCATCAACTCCCAAAATCTGACTCCAAAAGGGACTTATGGTCCACATTACCACTATTTTAAATACGTAAATTAAATGATCAATTATTACTTAATTTCCTAGTTTAACAGTTAAAGGAGTAAGTGTAGATTTAGATGATGTGATTGTGTGGCACAATTGTCTCCCATAAGGAGGCTCAAAATTCCAGTGATCACTGAATACATACTGACAGATTTTCATAATTAAATGAATAAACCTTTAGCAAGTGGATGGTGTTTTATGCGAGAAGCCTAAATGATTACTCAATACTGAAGAGTCATTGAGTTCTTAATCATAGATTTGAACAAAAAATGAATGAATAAAGAGATAATATCTCATAATACACCCCTAGAGTGATAAGAAATTGATATCAACATTGATTTAAATAAAAAAATAAAGAAAGAAAGAAAGAAAGAAAGGAAGGAAGAAAGGAAGGAAGAAAGGAAGAAAGAAAGAAAGAATTCACAAGATACAATTTAACACCAACAAGGTGGATCCAGACTCCACTCTTCCTGGAGTAGAAAAAGACAGATTTGAATAATGAAATAATCAGATAGTTAGATCGTCACACATGAGTCACACAAGGGGGCACCAAACTTCAGGGATCACAGATTATATAATGAAAGAATTTAATAATTACATCTTTAAATATGTAAGACGTTGACATTTTTTTGTGTCATCAATTCCTAGGCAGACTTGCCAGATATAAAAATGTATGCTGTCATCACGCATTTTTAAAATGCCATCAGTTAATGGTCAGATAAACATACTGTCTTGCCTGATGAATTCTTTGGACTGACATCATCACCAACACCTGAATCTCTGTTGTGGTGCAGCAGGACGTGAGACAATAGGCGCACACCTGGTGTAGCAGTAGTAGCTACAATGTTGATATCAGCTGAAAAGATGGCTGCACCAGGGGCATCACCAGCATAAATGAGAGAGATATTCTTCCGTGTTCTGAGTCATCATCCTTTTGCCAGGAATCGGTGATGGTGCCGACCTCCTAGTGCCACTCCTTCTCATGGTAGATCACAACCAATGTGAAGATTTGGAGGAAGAGCAGGTAGTCAACACCCAGACCAACGTGCCGGCCTTGGTGAAGTCCTTGTACTTCTCGGTTGGCACCGTGCAACCTTCTGGACTCAATCATCCAGCCTCCCTCTTACTCTGGAGGATGCATAGATCATTCAGAAAATGCTCTGCCCATGTCTACAACTTTCCTAACCTTGTCCCTGACAGATTTTTGCACCCGAACCCTAATTGGTAATGGCACTGTCTGTCGTTTACTTATTTTAAAGAATTAAATAAGTCAGTAATAGCTACCTGTCACAGTAAATAGGGGATGTAGCATATTACTGGCAGGGAAGCACGGCCAGACTCCAGTGGTGAAGGATGTCATCATCAATTGAAACAATGACTCATAAACTGTGATGATTATTGCACATTAACGCCACAAGAGGGAGCTTTACAGGCCTCTTCATGGAATGGTGGAATTTTGGTTTACAGAGTTATACAAATAATTATATTTTCTTGGGTATTAACAGGAATTGAAAATTTAAATACTTTAATTATGTAATTAGATGATCTTTGGCACCAAATTCCAGGTGTAATAGATGATATAATCATTGTTTTATATAATTAAATAATCAAATAATGAGTTCATGTAACATTATCCACTTCCCAAAGGTGGCTCCAAACCAGGCTCATGAACGATGCTGTCGTGATAAATTTAAATATTTTAACTAAATAAATGATATTTAGATGGAATATAATTATTGCCTCCCACATCGCGGAACGACAATCCACTGATCAGGGATTATCTAATGTCCTATTTTAATAATCAAATAACATAATCAGAGGATGAAATTGTCTTCCATACTCAACACAGTTGACTCTTACTTGACTCCCACATGATTGTCTGAAACTTGCAGGTTCATGCCTTATTTAATCGCAGAGTTGAGTAGTAAAAAGTTTAATTGCTGAAATGTCATTGTGTATGCAGGGATTTTAGAAGATATCACTTATTTAATGTCGGACGGCTACCTCAAACGGATGGACTGCAATGCAATAATCCCTAAGTCTACTCTAACAAATGGATTATCACCTTCCTGAAGAAAGTTAACAATGGAAAACACAACTTTTGATTAATGATCATGAGACTTATAATCTTTTGTTCCATAGTTATACTTCTAAGGAGAGAAAGCATCCATAAACAGAAGACTTTGAACTGTTTCTCCACAGACTAACTATGTTCTCCGATAATTAGGTAATCTTGAATTTGGTAACCAGTAAAAGCTGTAGGCACACTTCCAGAGGTATGGCTATGACTTGTTTACGCGAATCAAATGCTGTCATTAAAAGGTTTAGGAGACAGTTATCTTGAGAGACTGTAAAGTCCCATGATAACACTTTCTCGATGTTGCTCTCTGATCCGTGGCCCATGAAACCAGGATACAGAAAGCAAGCAGGATTGCCAGGCAACATTTATGAACCAAAATTCTGTCACATTTTAGTTCCCCTCTCTCATGCTAAAAGGAGTATACAAACCGATGAACTAACCTTACAGCCTCACTGACTTTCCACAAAAACAAAGCAGGGTTCATTCTTTTGAGTTCTACATATTTACCAGTCTCTCAAGCTACAACATGCCTATAGTGACATAAGCATGAAAATGAAAGCATCATTTTTGCAGTCAAGTACAATAATGAGTAATTAACCCTGTTTGCTATGCTTCAATGTTTTAATTTCTACAATGGAAACAATACAATTAATAGCCTCTGCCATAATCCCTTTCTCTTTATTGAAAATGAAATAAACTCCTCTTCATTCTCTTACCTTTAGAGGAGCTTGGTCCCATGGTTTCTCAGGGTTGTTTAGATTTGCATTAGGCTGAAGATTAAGGATTTTCAGCAGTGTCTTATGTTTCTTTCAGTCATTTTGGATTCCTCAATTGACTGTTCTCTATTAAGCAATGTACCCCGCTTTCTAATATGGTTATTTAGAGTTATTTGTTGTTGGTGGTGTGTCATGTTATCAGCCCGACAGAGTTCATTAGATGAGATTCTCACATCAGGAGATTAGTCAGTTATTCCATTTTTAAATTCGCTGGTCACTGTGTCCTTCATGGGTCAGTTCTGTTACAACCTCTCAGAAAACAATGATGTGAAACAGTACAGTTTTTTTTTTTTAAATCGTGTAATCATTCGATTGATAAAAAATCTGCTATTACATAATCAGTAATCACTGTATAAGGTAGTGTCCGCCATTCTCTGGGCACTGCTTCTGGTACCGATCTCATGCTGTGTCAATCCCACAGAATCCAAATGACGGATGACACCATTATTACTTACTCAATCAAATTAGTTAATAATTGGAGAGTCCTCCATACTTAACTTTCATAAGATGGAACCAAACTCCAGTGATTGTCCAGGAAGTAGTACTTAGATAATTAAATAATGCCACATTATTTACTGCCGTGGAGGAATGGCCCTACTGCAGTCAAGGAGAACATCTTCATCGATTAAAATAATTTATATAAAATAAAAAATGGTTGAATAATGACATGGTGGTGCATACTTAAATCCCACATGGAGTAGTCAGACTGATCTCTGCCTGCAATAATGATGTATTTAAAAAAATAAATTGATAATTAATTAGTGGGTTTTTTATAGTAACACTGACAAGATGGCAACAAAGTCCTAAACCTATTGCTGATGTAAAGATCTATTTACATAGCTAAATGATGGAGTAATGAACTGATATTACATCATCAACTCCCAAAATCTGACTCCAAAAGGACTTATGTCCATAAAATTAACTGTATTTTAAATACGTAAATTAAATGATGAATTATTACTTAATTTCCTAGTTTAACAGTTAAAGAAGTAAGTATAGTATTAGATGATGTGACGGTCTGGTACAACGGTCTCCCCTAAGGAGGCTCAAAACTCCAGTGATCACTGAATACATAATGACAGATTTTAAAAATTAAATGAATAAACATTAAACAAGTGGATGGTGTTTCATGTGTGAAGCCGAAATGATTGTTCAATACTGAAGAGACATTGAGTTCTTAGTCATAGATTTGAACTAAAAATGAATGAATAAACAGATAATTGCTCATAATTCCCCCCTAGAGAGATAAAAAATGATATCAAAATCGATTTAAATAAAGAAAGGCAAAAAGAAAGAAAGAAAGTAAGAAAGAAAGAAAAGAGAAAGAAAGAATCACAAGATATAATTTAACACCAACAAGGTGAATCTAGACTCCACTCTTCCTGGAGTAGAAAAACACAGATTTGAATAATGAAATAATCAGATAGTTAGATCGTCTGTCACACTTTAGTCACACAAGATTGCGCCAAACTTGAGGGATCACAGATTTTATAATGAAAGAATTGAATAATTACATCTTTAAATATGTAAGCCATTGACCTTTTTTGTATCATCAATTCCTGGGCAGACTTGCCAGGTAAGAAACTGTATGCTGTCATCACGCATTTTTAAAATGACATCAGTTATTCATCAGATAACCATACAGTCTTGCCTGATGAGTTCTGTTGGCCTGACATCATCACAAGCACCTGAATCTCTGCTGTGGTGCAGCAGGACGTGAGATATTGGGCCCAATCCTGGTGTAGCAGTAGTAACCACAATTTTGATAACAGCTGAAAAGATGGCTGCATCAGGTATATCACAAGCATAGCTGAGAAAGAGATGTTCTTCTGTGTTCTGAGTCATCATCCTTTTGCCAGGACTCGGTGATGGTGCCAATCTCCTCGTGCCACTCCTTCTTATCATGGTAGATCAAAAACGATGTGAAGATGTGGAGGAAGAGCAGGTAGTCAACATCAGACCATGATGCCGGCCTTGGTGAAGTCCTTGTAATTTTCGGAGGGCACCTTGCAACCTTCTGGACTCAATCATCCAGTATCCCTCGTACTCTGGATGATGCATAGATCATTCAGAAAATGCTCTGTTCATGTCTACAACTTTCCTAACATTGTCCCTGACAGATATTTTCATACGAACCGTAAAGGGTGATGGGTTAGGGTCTTTCGTTTACATAATTTAAAGAATTAAATAAGTCAGTAATAGCTACCTGTCACAATAAATTGGGGATGTAGCATTTTACTGGCAGGGAAGCATAGCCAGACTCCAGGCACGAAGGATGTCATCATCACCAATTGAGTCAATGAATCATGAAATGTGATGACATGGCATATTCACTCCAGAAGAGGGAGCTTTATAGGTTTCTTCATGTAATGGAGGATTGTTGTTTACATAACTATACAAATATTTACATTATCCTGGGGATTGACACAGATTGTCAACTGAAATACTTTAATTATGTAATTAGATGGTGTGTGGCACCAGATTCCAGGTGTCATGGACGGTATAATCATTGTTTTATATAATTAAATAATCAAATAATGAGTTCATGTAACATCATCCACTTCCCTGAGCTGGCTCCAAACCAGGCTCATGAACGATGCTGTTGTGATTAATTTAAATATTTTAACTACATAATTGACGTTAAGATGGTCTATAATAATTACCTCCCACATCGCGTCACAACAATCCACTGATCATGGTTTATCTAATGACCTATTTTAATAATCAAATAACAACACAATCCAAGGATGAAATGGTCTTCCATACTCCACACAATTTTCTCTCAATTGACTCCCACATGATTGTGGGAAACTAACAGTTTCATCCCTTATTTAATCGCAGAGCAGAGTACTAACATGTTTAAATGCTGAACTGTCATTGGGTATGTAGGGTCTTTAGAAGATATCACATATTTAATGTTGGAAGGCTGCCTCAAAAGATATGGACTGATATCCAACAATCACTAAGTCTGCTCTAACAAATGCATTATAACCTTCCTGAAAGAAGTCAACAGGGGCAATCTCACCTTTTGATGAATAATTTTGAGTTTTATTATCTTTTGTTCCATAGTTTCACTTCTTAGGAGAGAGAGTATTCATAAAGGGAAGACTTTGTACTGTATCTCCACAGACTACGTTCTCTGATGTTTAGGTAATCTTGAATTTGGTAACCAGTAAAAGCTGTAGGCACACTTTCCAAGGTATGGCTATGACTTGTTTAGCCCAATCAAATGCTGTCTTCAAAAGTTTTAGGAGATAGTTATCCCATGATAACACTTTTTCTAAGCTGCTCTCTCGTCCTTGGCCCATGTTACCAGGATACAGAATGCAAGCAGGATTGCCAGGCAACATTTATGAACCAACATTCTGTCACATTCTAGTACCCCTCCCTCAGGCTTAAAGGAGAATACCCACCGATGAACTAACCTTACAGCCTCACTGAGTTTCTGACAAAAACAAAGCAGGGCTCTTTCTTTTGAGTTCTACGTATTTACCCGTCTCTCAAGCTACAACATGCCTATAGTGACATAAGCATGAAAACGAAAGCATCATTGTGCCATTCAAGTACAATGATGAGTATTTTGAACCTGTTTTCTATGCTGCAATTTTCTAATTTCTAGAAAAGAAACAATAAAATTAATTGCCTCAACCATAATCCTTTTCCCTTTCTTGAAAATAAAATAAACTCCTCTTCATCCTCTTACCTTTAGAGGAGCTCGATCCCATGGTTTCTCAGAGTTGTGTAGATTTGCATTAGGCTGATGATTAAGGATTTTGAGCAGTGTCTTATGTTTCTTTCAGTCATTTTGGATTCCTCAATTGACTGTTCTCTATTAAGTCCTGTATCCTGCTTTCTAATATGTTTATTTACATTGATTTATTGTTGGTGGTGTGTCATGTTATCAGCCCGACAGAGTTCATTAGATGAGATTCCCTGATCAGGAGATTATTCAGTTATTCCATTTTTAAAATAGGTGGTCACTGTGTCCTTCATGGGTCAATTCTGTTGCAACCTCTCAGAAACTGATGATGCGAAACAGTACAGTTTCGTGTAATCATTCGATTGTTAAAAATCTACTATTACGTAATCAGTAATCACTGCATAAGGCAGTGTCCCCCATTCTCTGGGCACTGCTTCTGGTACCGATTTTCTGCTCTGTCAATCCCACAACAGCCACATGAGGGATGACACCATCATTACTTACGCAATCAAGTAAGTTAAAAATTGGATAGTCCTCCATACTTAACTCTCAAAAGATGGAACCATACTCAAGTGATTGTCAAGGAAGTAGTACTTAGATGATTAAATAATGCCACGTGATTAACTGCCATGGAGGAATGGCCCTACTCCCGTCAAGAAGAACAACATCTTCATCGATTTAAATAATTAATATATAATGAAAAATGATTGAAAAACGACATTGTGGTGCCCACTTAAATCCCACATGGAGTAGTCAGAATGATCTCTTCCTGGAATAATGATGTTTTTAAAAAATTAAATTGATAATTAATTAGTGGGCCTTTTATAGTAACACTGACGAGATGGCACCAAAGTCCTAAACCTATCGCTGATGTAAAGATCTATTTACACAGCTAAATGATGAAGTAATGAGATGATATTACATCATCAACTCTCACAATCTGACTCCAAAAGGGACTTATGGTCCATAACATAACCTGTATTGTAAATATGTCAATTAAATGATGAATTATTACCTAATTCCCTAGTTTAACAGTTAGGGAAGCAAGTGTAGTATTAGATTATGTGATGGTCTGGTACAACGGTCTCCCCTAAGAAGGCTCAAAACCCTAGTGATCACTGAATACATAATGACAGATTTTCATAATTAAATGAATAAACATTAAACAAGTGGATGGTGTTTTATGCGTGAAGCCTAAATGATTGCTCAATACTGAATAGACATTGAGTTCTTAATCTTAGATTTGAACAAAAAATGAATGAATAAAGAGAAAGTTTCTCATAATTCACCCTTAGAGAGATAACAAAATGATATCAACATTGATTTAAATAAGGAAAGGAAGAAAGAAAGAATTTACAGGATACAATTTAACACCAACATGGTGGATCAAGACTACACTCTTCCTGGAGTAGAAAAAGACAGATTTGAAGAATGAAATAATCAGATATTTAGATAGTCTGTCACACTTGAGTCACACAAGGTGGCACCAAACTTCAGGGATCACAGATTATATAATGAAAGAATTTAATAATTACATCTTTAAATATGTAAGCCGTTGACCTTTTTTTGTAACATCAATTCCTGGGCAGACTTGCCAGGTATGAAACTGTATGCTGTCATCACACAATTTTAAAATGCCATCAGTTAATCGTCAGATAATCATACTGTCTTGCGTGATGAATTGGCTTGAACTCATCACAAGCGCCTGAATCTCTGTTGTGTTGTGGCAGGACGTGAGATAATGGGCCCAATTCTGGCATAGCAGTAGTAGCCCCAATGTTGATAACAGCTGAAAAGATGGCTACAGCAGGGGCATCACCAGCATAGCTGAGAGAGAGATGTTCCTCCGTGTTCTGAGTCGTCATCCTTTTGCCAGGTCTCGGTGATGGTGCCGACCTCATAGTGCCACTCCTTCTTCTCATGGCAGATCACAACCGGTGTGAAGATGTGGAGGAAGAGCAGGTAGTCAACACCCAAACCACCGTGCCGGCCTTGATGAACTCCTTGTACTTCTCGGAGGGCACCGTGCAACATTCTGCACTCAATCACCCAGCATCCCTCGTACTCTGAGAGATGCATAGATCATTCAGAAAACGCTCTGCCCATGTCTACAACTTTCCTAACCTTGTCCCTGACAGGTATTTGCACCCTAACCGTGATCGGTGATGGCACTGTCTGTCGTTTGCATAATTTAAAGAATTAAATAAGTTAGTAATAGCTAACTGTCACAATAAATAGGGGATGTAGCATTTTACTGGCAGGGAAGCATGGCCAGACTCCATTCATGAAGGATGTCATCATCACCAATTGAGTCAATGAATCATAAAATGTGTAGATATTGCACATTATCTCCACAAGAGGGAGCTTTACAGGTCTCTTCATGGAATGGAGGATTGTTGTTTACATAACTATACAAATATTTACATTATCCTGGGGATTAACACAGATTGTCAGTTTAAAGTAATTAATTACGTAGTTAGGTGATCTGTGGCACCAGATTCCAGGTGTCATGGACGATAAAATCATTGTTTCATATAACGAAATAATCAAATAATGAGTTCATGTAACATCATCCACTTCCCTAAGGTGGCTCCAAACCAGGCTCATGAACGATGCTGTCGTGATTAATTTAAATATTTTAACTACATAATTGATATTAAGATGGTCTATAATAATTGCCTCCCACATCGCGTCACCACAATCCACTGATCATGGATTATCTAATGTCCAATTTTAATGAACAAATAACAACATAATCAGAGGATGAAATGGTCTGCCATGCTCCACACAATTGAGTCTCAGTTGACTCCCACACGATTGTGGGAAATTCCAAGTTTCATCCCTTATTTAATCGCAGAGCAGAGTAGTAACATGTTTAAATGCTGAACGCTCATTGTGTATGCAGGGTTTTTAGAAGATATCACATATTTAATGTCGGACGGCTGCCTCAAAAGAGATGGACTGAAATCTAACAATCGCTAAGTCTACTCTAACAAACGGATTATCACGTTCCTGAAGGAATTCAACAATGTCAAACTCACCTTTTTGATGAATAATCGTGAGTCTTATTATCTTTTGTTCCATAGTTTTACTTCTGAGGAGAGAGAGTATTCATAAACAGAAGTCTCTGAGCTGTTTCTCCACAGCCTATGTCCTCTGATGAGGTAATCTTGCATTTGGTAACCAGTGAAAGCTGTAGGCAAACTTCCAGAGGTATGGCTATGACTTGGTTAGGCGAATCAAATGCTGTCTTGAAAAGTTTTAGGAGATAGTTATCTTGGGAGACTGTAATGTCCCAAGATAACTCTTTCTCGAAGCTGCTCTCTCGTCCTTGGCCCATGCTACCAGGATACAGAATGCAAGCAGGGTTGCCAGGCTACATTTATGAACCAACATTCTGCCACATTCTAGTGCCCCTCCCACAGGCATAAAGGAGAATACCCACCAATGAACTAACCTTACAGCCTCACTGAGTTTCTGACAAAAACAAAGCAGGGCTCTTTCTTTTGAGTTCTACGTATTTACCCGTCTCTCAAGCTACAACATGCCTATAGTGACATAAGCATGAAAACGAAAGCATCATTGTGCCATTCAAGTACAATGATGAGTATTTTGAACCTGTTTTCTATGCTGCAATTTTCTAATTTCTAGAAAAGAAACAATAAATTTAATTGCCTCAACCATAATCCTTTTCCCTTTCTTGAAAATAAAATAAACTCCTCTTCATCCTCTTACCTTTAGAGGAGCTCGATCCCATGGTTTCTCAGAGTTGTGTAGATTTGCATTAGGCTGATGATTAAGGATTTTGAGCAGTGTCTTATGTTTCTTTCCGTCATTTTGGATTCCTCAATTGACTGTTCTCTATTAAGTCCTGTATCCTGCTTTCTAATATGGTTATTTAGAGTGATTAATTGTTGGTGGTGTGTCATGTTATCAGGCCGAAAGAGTTCATTAGATGAGATTCCCTGATCAGGAGATTATTCAGTTATTCCATTTTTAAAATAGGTGGTCACTGTGTCCTTCATGGGTCAGTTCTGTTGCAACCTCTCAGAAACTGATGATGCGAAACAGTACAGTTTCGTGTAATCATTCGATTGTTAAAAATCTACTATTACGTAATCAGTAATCACTGCATAAGGCAGTGTCCCCCATTCTCTGGGCACTGCTTCTGGTACCGATTTTCTGCTCTGTCAATCCCACAACAGCCACATGAGGGATGACACCATCATTACTTACGCAATCAAGTAAGTTAAAAATTGGATAGTCCTCCATACTTAACTCTCAAAAGATGGAACCATACTCAAGTGATTGTCAAGGAAGTAGTACTTAGATGATTAAATAATGCCACGTGATTAACTCCCATGGAGGAATGGCCCGACTCCCGTCAAGAAGAACAACATCTTCATCGATTTAAATAATTAATATATAATGAAAAATGATTGAAAAACGACATTGTGGTGCCCACTTAAATCCCACATGGAGTAGTCAGAATGATCTCTTCCTGGAATAATGATGTTTTTAAAAAATTAAATTGATAATTAATTAGTGGGCCTTTTATAGTAACACTGACGAGATGGCACCAAAGTCCTAAACCTATCGCTGATGTAAAGATCTATTTACACAGCTAAATGATGAAGTAATGAGATGATATTACATCATCAACTCTCACAATCTGACTCCAAAAGGGACTTATGGTCCATAACATAACCTGTATTGTAAATATGTCAATTAAATGATGAATTATTACCTAATTCCCTAGTTTAACAGTTAGGGAAGCAAGTGTAGTATTAGATTATGTGATGGTCTGGTACAACGGTCTCCCCTAAGAAGGCTCAAAACCCCAGTGATCACTGAATACATAATGACAGATTTTCATAATTAAATGAATAAACATTAAACAAGTGGATGGTGTTTTATGCGTGAAGCCTAAATGATTGCTCAATACTGAATAGACATTGAGTTCTTAATCTTAGATTTGAACAAAAAATGAATGAATAAAGAGAAAGTTTCTCATAATTCACCCTTAGAGAGATAACAAAATGATATCAACATTGATTTAAATAAGGAAAGGAAGAAAGAAAGAATTTACAGGATACAATTTAACACCAACATGGTGGATCAAGACTACACTCTTCCTGGAGTAGAAAAAGACAGATTTGAAGAATGAAATAATCAGATATTTAGATAGTCTGTCACACTTGAGTCACACAAGGTGGCACCAAACTTCAGGGATCACAGATTATATAATGAAAGAATTTAATAATTACATCTTTAAATATGTAAGCCGTTGACCTTTTTTTGTAACATCAATTCCTGGGCAGACTTGCCAGGTATGAAACTGTATGCTGTCATCACACAATTTTAAAATGCCATCAGTTAATCGTCAGATAATCATACTGTCTTGCGTGATGAATTGGCTTGAACTCATCACAAGCGCCTGAATCTCTGTTGTGTTGTGGCAGGACGTGAGATAATGGGCCCAATTCTGGCATAGCAGTAGTAGCCCCAATGTTGATAACAGCTGAAAAGATGGCTACAGCAGGGGCATCACCAGCATAGCTGAGAGAGAGATGTTCCTCCGTGTTCTGAGTCGTCATCCTTTTGCCAGGTCTCGGTGATGGTGCCGACCTCATAGTGCCACTCCTTCTTCTCATGGCAGATCACAACCGGTGTGAAGATGTGGAGGAAGAGCAGGTAGTCAACACCCAGACCACCGTGCCGGCCTTGATGAACTCCTTGTACTTCTCGGAGGGCACCGTGCAACATTCTGCACTCAATCACCCAGCATCCCTCGTACTCTGAGAGATGCATAGATCATTCAGAAAACGCTCTGCCCATGTCTACAACTTTCCTAACCTTGTCCCTGACAGGTATTTGCACCCTAACCGTGATCGGTGATGGCACTGTCTGTCGTTTGCATAATTTAAAGAATTAAATAAGTTAGTAATAGCTAACTGTCACAATAAATAGGGGATGTAGCATTTTACTGGCAGGGAAGCATGGCCAGACTCCATTCATGAAGGATGTCATCATCACCAATTGAGTCAATGAATCATAAAATGTGTAGATATTGCACATTATCTCCACAAGAGGGAGCTTTACAGGTCTCTTCATGGAATGGAGGATTGTTGTTTACATAACTATACAAATATTTACATTATCCTGGGGATTAACACAGATTGTCAGTTTAAAGTAATTAATTACGTAGTTAGGTGATCTGTGGCACCAGATTCCAGGTGTCATGGACGATAAAATCATTGTTTTATATAACGAAATAATCAAATAATGAGTTCATGTAACATCATCCACTTCCCTAAGGTGGCTCCAAACCAGGCTCATGAACGATGCTGTCGTGATTAATTTAAATATTTTAACTACATAATTGATATTAAGATGGTCTATAATAATTGCCTCCCACATCGCGTCACCACAATCCACTGATCATGGATTATCTAATGTCCAATTTTAATGAACAAATAACAACATAATCAGAGGATGAAATGGTCTGCCATGCTCCACACAATTGAGTCTCAGTTGACTCCCACACGATTGTGGGAAATTCCAAGTTTCATCCCTTATTTAATCGCAGAGCAGAGTAGTAACATGTTTAAATGCTGAACGCTCATTGTGTATGCAGGGTTTTTAGAAGATATCACATATTTAATGTCGGACGGCTGCCTCAAAAGAGATGGACTGAAATCTAACAATCGCTAAGTCTACTCTAACAAACGGATTATCACCTTCCTGAAGGAATTCAACAATGTCAAACTCACCTTTTTGATGAATAATCGTGAGTCTTATTATCTTTTGTTCCATAGTTTTACTTCTGAGGAGAGAGAGTATTCATAAACAGAAGTCTCTGAGCTGTTTCTCCACAGCCTATGTCCTCTGATGAGGTAATCTTGCATTTGGTAACCAGTGAAAGCTGTAGGCAAACTTCCAGAGGTATGGCTATGACTTGGTTAGGCGAATCAAATGCTGTCTTGAAAAGTTTTAGGAGATAGTTATCTTGGGAGACTGCAATGTCCCAAGATAACACTTTCTCGAAGCTGCTCTCTCGTCCTTGGCCCATGCTACCAGGATACAGAATGCAAGCAGGGTTGCCAGGCTACATTTATGAACCAACATTCTGCCACATTCTAGTGCCCCTCCCACAGGCTTAAAGGAGAATACCCACCAATGAACTAACCTTACAGCCTCACTGAGTTTCTGACAAAAACAAAGCAGGGCTCTTTCTTTTGAGTTCTACGTATTTACCGGTCTCTCAAGCTACTACATGCCTATAGTGACATAAGCATGAAAACGAAAGCATCATTGTGCCATTCAAGTACAATGATGAGTATTTTGAACCTGTTTTCTATGCTGCAATTTTCTAATTTCTAGAAAAGAAACAATAAAATTAATTGCCTCAACCATAATCCTTTTCCCTTTCTTGAAAATAAAATAAACTCCTCTTCATCCTCTTACCTTTAGAGGAGCTCGATCCCATGGTTTCTCAGAGTTGTGTAGATTTGCATTAGGCTGATGATTAAGGATTTTGAGCAGTGTCTTATGTTTCTTTCAGTCATTTTGGATTCCTCAATTGACTGTTCTCTATTAAGTCCTGTATCCTGCTTTCTAATATGGTTATTTAGAGTGATTAATTGTTGGTGGTGTGT
This sequence comes from Phodopus roborovskii, assembly GCF_943737965.1. Taxonomy (NCBI): domain Eukaryota; kingdom Metazoa; phylum Chordata; class Mammalia; order Rodentia; family Cricetidae; genus Phodopus; species Phodopus roborovskii. Next base: position 105,260 of record NW_026126674.1, read on the forward strand.
CATGTTATCAGGCCGAAAGAGTTCATTAGATGAGATTCCCTGATCAGGAGATTATTCAGTTATTCCATTTTTAAAATAGGTGGTCACTGTGTCCTTCATGGGTCAGTTCTGTTGCAACCTCTCAGAAACTGATGATGCGAAACAGTACAGTTTCGTGTAATCATTCGATTGTTAAAAATCTACTATTACGTAATCAGTAATCACTGCATAAGGCAGTGTCCCCCATTCTCTGGGCACTGCTTCTGGTACCGATTTTCTGCTCTGTCAATCCCACAACAGCCACATGAGGGATGACACCATCATTACTTACGCAATCAAGTAAGTTAAAAATTGGATAGTCCTCCATACTTAACTCTCAAAAGATGGAACCATACACAAGTGATTGTCAAGGAAGTAGTACTTAGATGATTAAATAATGCCACGTGATTAACTCCCATGGAGGAATGGCCCGACTCCCGTCAAGAAGAACAACATCTTCATCGATTTAAATAATTAATATATAATGAAAAATGATTGAAAAACGACATTGTGGTGCCCACTTAAATCCCACATGGAGTAGTCAGAATGATCTCTTCCTGGAATAATGATGTTTTTAAAAAATTAAATTGATAATTAATTAGTGGGCCTTTTATAGTAACACTGACGAGATGGCACCAAAGTCCTAAACCTATCGCTGATGTAAAGATCTATTTACACAGCTAAATGATGAAGTAATGAGATGATATTACATCATCAACTCTCACAATCTGACTCCAAAAGGGACTTATGGTCCATAACATAACCTGTATTGTAAATATGTCAATTAAATGATGAATTATTACCTAATTCCCTAGTTTAACAGTTAGGGAAGCAAGTGTAGTATTAGATTATGTGATGGTCTGGTACAACGGTCTCCCCTAAGAAGGCTCAAAACTCCAGTGATCACTGAATACATAATGACAGATTTTCATAATTAAATGAATAAACATTAAACAAGTGGATGGTGTTTTATGCGTGAAGCCTAAATGATTGCTCAATACTGAATAGACATTGAGTTCTTAATCTTAGATTTGAACAAAAAATGAATGAATAAAGAGAAAGTTTCTCATAATTCACCCTTAGAGAGATAACAAAATGATATCAACATTGATTTAAATAAGGAAAGGAAGAAAGAAAGAATTTACAGGATACAATTTAACACCAACATGGTGGATCAAGACTACACTCTTCCTGGAGTAGAAAAAGACAGATTTGAAGAATGAAATAATCAGATATTTAGATAGTCTGTCACACTTGAGTCACACAAGGTGGCACCAAACTTCAGGGATCACAGATTATATAATGAAAGAATTTAATAATTACATCTTTAAATATGTAAGCCGTTGACCTTTTTTTGTAACATCAATTCCTGGGCAGACTTGCCAGGTATGAAACTGTATGCTGTCATCACACAATTTTAAAATGCCATCAGTTAATCGTCAGATAATCATACTGTCTTGCGTGATGAATTGGCTTGAACTCATCACAAGCGCCTGAATCTCTGTTGTGTTGTGGCAGGACGTGAGATAATGGGCCCAATTCTGGCATAGCAGTAGTAGCCCCAATGTTGATAACAGCTGAAAAGATGGCTACAGCAGGGGCATCACCAGCATAGCTGAGAGAGAGATGTTCCTCCGTGTTCTGAGTCGTCATCCTTTTGCCAGGTCTCGGTGATGGTGCCGACCTCATAGTGCCACTCCTTCTTCTCATGGCAGATCACAACCGGTGTGAAGATGTGGAGGAAGAGCAGGTAGTCAACACCCAGACCACCGTGCCGGCCTTGATGAACTCCTTGTACTTCTCGGAGGGCACCGTGCAACATTCTGCACTCAATCACCCAGCATCCCTCGTACTCTGAGAGATGCATAGATCATTCAGAAAACGCTCTGCCCATGTCTACAACTTTCCTAACCTTGTCCCTGACAGGTATTTGCACCCTAACCGTGATCGGTGATGGCACTGTCTGTCGTTTGCATAATTTAAAGAATTAAATAAGTTAGTAATAGCTAACTGTCACAATAAATAGGGGATGTAGCATTTTACTGGCAGGGAAGCATGGCCAGACTCCATTCATGAAGGATGTCATCATCACCAATTGAGTCAATGAATCATAAAATGTGTAGATATTGCACATTATCTCCACAAGAGGGAGCTTTACAGGTCTCTTCATGGAATGGAGGATTGTTGTTTACATAACTATACAAATATTTACATTATCCTGGGGATTAACACAGATTGTCAGTTTAAAGTAATTAATTACGTAGTTAGGTGATCTGTGGCACCAGATTCCAGGTGTCATGGACGATAAAATCATTGTTATATATAACGAAATAATCAAATAATGAGTTCATGTAACATCATCCACTTCCCTAAGGTGGCTCCAAACCAGGCTCATGAACGATGCTGTCGTGATTAATTTAAATATTTTAACTACATAATTGATATTAAGATGGTCTATAATAATTGCCTCCCACATCGCGTCACCACAATCCACTGATCATGGATTATCTAATGTCCAATTTTAATAAACAAATAACAACATAATCAGAGGATGAAATGGTCTGCCATGCTCCACACAATTGAGTCTCAGTTGACTCCCACATGATTGTGGGAAATTCCAAGTTTCATCCCTTATTTAATCGCAGAGCAGAGTAGTAACATGTTTAAATGCTGAACGCTCATTGTGTATGCAGGGTTTTTAGAAGATATCACATATTTAATGTCGGACGGCTGCCTCAAAAGAGATGGACTGAAATCTAACAATCGCTAAGTCTACTCTAACAAACGGATTATCACCTTCCTGAAGGAATTCAACAATGTCAAACTCACCTTTTTGATGAATAATCGTGAGTCTTATTATCTTTTGTTCCATAGTTTTACTTCTGAGGAGAGAGAGTATTCATAAACAGAAGTCTCTGAGCTGTTTCTCCACAGCCTATGTCCTCTGATGAGGTAATCTTGCATTTGGTAACCAGTGAAAGCTGTAGGCAAACTTCCAGAGGTATGGCTATGACTTGGTTAGGCGAATCAAATGCTGTCTTGAAAAGTTTTAGGAGATAGTTATCTTGGGAGACTGTAATGTCCCAAGATAACTCTTTCTCGAAGCTGCTCTCTCGTCCTTGGCCCATGCTACCAGGATACAGAATGCAAGCAGGGTTGCCAGGCTACATTTATGAACCAACATTCTGCCACATTCTAGTGCCCCTCCCACAGGCTTAAAGGAGAATACCCACCAATGAACTAACCTTACAGCCTCACTGAGTTTCTGACAAAAACAAAGCAGGGCTCTTTCTTTTGAGTTCTACGTATTTACCCGTCTCTCAAGCTACAACATGCCTATAGTGACATAAGCATGAAAACGAAAGCATCATTGTGCCATTCAAGTACAATGATGAGTATTTTGAACCTGTTTTCTATGCTGCAATTTTCTAATTTCTAGAAAAGAAACAATAAAATTAATTGCCTCAACCATAATCCTTTTCCCTTTCTTGAAAATAAAATAAACTCCTCTTCATCCTCTTACCTTTAGAGGAGCTCGATCCCATGGTTTCTCAGAGTTGTGTAGATTTGCATTAGGCTGATGATTAAGGATTTTGAGCAGTGTCTTATGTTTCTTTCAGTCATTTTGGATTCCTCAATTGACTGTTCTCTATTAAGTCCTGTATCCTGCTTTCTAATATGGTTATTTAGAGTGATTAATTGTTGGTGGTGTGTCATGTTATCAGGCCGAAAGAGTTCATTAGATGAGATTCCCTGATCAGGAGATTATTCAGTTATTCCATTTTTAAAATAGGTGGTCACTGTGTCCTTCATGGGTCAGTTCTGTTGCAACCTCTCAGAAACTGATGATGCGAAACAGTACAGTTTCGTGTAATCATTCGATTGTTAAAAATCTACTATTACGTAATCAGTAATCACTGCATAAGGCAGTGTCCCCCATTCTCTGGGCACTGCTTCTGGTACCGATTTTCTGCTCTGTCAATCCCACAACAGCCACATGAGGGATGACACCATCATTACTTACGCAATCAAGTAAGTTAAAAATTGGATAGTCCTCCATACTTAACTCTCAAAAGATGGAATCATACTCAAGTGATTGTCAAGGAAGCAGTACTTAGATGATTAAATAATGCCACGTGATTAACTCCCATGGAGGAATGGCCCGACTCCCGTCAAGAAGAACAACATCTTCATCGATTTAAATAATTAATATATAATGAAAAATGATTGAAAAACGACATTGTGGTGCCCACTTAAATCCCACATGGAGTAGTCAGAATGATCTCTTCCTGGAATAATGATGTTTTTAAAAAATTAAATTGATAATTAATTAGTGGGCCTTTTATAGTAACACTGACGAGATGGCACCAAAGTCCTAAACCTATCGCTGATGTAAAGATCTATTTACACAGCTAAATGATGAAGTAATGAGATGATATTACATCATCAACTCTCACAATCTGACTCCAAAAGGGACTTATGGTCCATAACATAACCTGTGTTGTAAATATGTCAATTAAATGATGAATTATTACCTAATTCCCTAGTTTAACAGTTAAGGAAGCAAGTGTAGTATTAGATTATGTGATGGTCTGGTACAACGGTCTCCCCTAAGAAGGCTCAAAACTCCAGTGATCACTGAATACATAATGACAGATTTTCATAATTAAATGAATAAACATTAAACAAGTGGATGGTGTTTTATGCGTGAAGCCTAAATGATTGCTCAATACTGAATAGACATTGAGTTCTTAATCTTAGATTTGAACAAAAAATGAATGAATAAAGAGAAAGTTTCTCATAATTCACCCTTAGAGAGATAACAAAATGATATCAACATTGATTTAAATAAGGAAAGGAAGAAAGAAAGAATTTACAGGATACAATTTAACACCAACATGGTGGATCAAGACTACACTCTTCCTGGAGTAGAAAAAGACAGATTTGAAGAATGAAATAATCAGATATTTAGATAGTCTGTCACACTTGAGTCACACAAGGTGGCACCAAACTTCAGGGATCACAGATTATATAATGAAAGAATTTAATAATTACATCTTTAAATATGTAAGCCGTTGACCTTTTTTTGTAACATCAATTCCTGGGCAGACTTGCCAGGTATGAAACTGTATGCTGTCATCACACAATTTTAAAATGCCATCAGTTAATCGTCAGATAATCATACTGTCTTGCGTGATGAATTGGCTTGAACTCATCACAAGCGCCTGAATCTCTGTTGTGTTGTGGCAGGACGTGAGATAATGGGCCCAATTCTGGCATAGCAGTAGTAGCCCCAATGTTGATAACAGCTGAAAAGATGGCTACAGCAGGGGCATCACCAGCATAGCTGAGAGAGAGATGTTCCTCCGTGTTCTGAGTCGTCATCCTTTTGCCAGGTCTCGGTGATGGTGCCGACCTCATAGTGCCACTCCTTCTTCTCATGGCAGATCACAACCGGTGTGAAGATGTGGAGGAAGAGCAGGTAGTCAACACCCAGACCACCGTGCCGGCCTTGATGAACTCCTTGTACTTCTCGGAGGGCACCGTGCAACATTCTGCACTCAATCACCCAGCATCCCTCGTACTCTGAGAGATGCATAGATCATTCAGAAAACGCTCTGCCCATGTCTACAACTTTCCTAACCTTGTCCCTGACAGGTATTTGCACCCTAACCGTGATCGGTGATGGCACTGTCTGTCGTTTGCATAATTTAAAGAATTAAATAAGTTAGTAATAGCTAACTGTCACAATAAATAGGGGATGTAGCATTTTACTGGCAGGGAAGCATGGCCAGACTCCATTCATGAAGGATGTCATCATCACCAATTGAGTCAATGAATCATAAAATGTGTAGATATTGCACATTATCTCCACAAGAGGGAGCTTTACAGGTCTCTTCATGGAATGGAGGATTGTTGTTTACATAACTATACAAATATTTACATTATCCTGGGGATTAACACAGATTGTCAGTTTAAAGTAATTAATTACGTAGTTAGGTGATCTGTGGCACCAGATTCCAGGTGTCATGGACGATAAAATCATTGTTTTATATAACGAAATAATCAAATAATGAGTTCATGTAACATCATCCACTTCCCTAAGGTGGCTCCAAACCAGGCTCATGAACGATGCTGTCGTGATTAATTTAAATATTTTAACTACATAATTGATATTAAGATGGTCTATAATAATTGCCTCCCACATCGCGTCACCACAATCCACTGATCATGGATTATCTAATGTCCAATTTTAATAAACAAATAACAACATAATCAGAGGATGAAATGGTCTGCCATGCTCCACACAATTGAGTCTCAGTTGACTCCCACATGATTGTGGGAAATTCCAAGTTTCATCCCTTATTTAATCGCAGAGCAGAGTAGTAACATGTTTAAATGCTGAACTCTCATTGTGTATGCAGGGTTTTTAGAAGATATCACATATTTAATGTCGGACGGCTGCCTCAAAAGAGATGGACTGAAATCTAACAATCGCTAAGTCTACTCTAACAAACGGATTATCACCTTCCTGAAGGAATTCAACAATGTCAAACTCACCTTTTTGATGAATAATCGTGAGTCTTATTATCTTTTGTTCCATAGTTTTACTTCTGAGGAGAGAGAGTATTCATAAACAGAAGTCTCTGAGCTGTTTCTCCACAGCCTATGTCCTCTGATGAGGTAATCTTGCATTTGGTAACCAGTGAAAGCTGTAGGCAAACTTCCAGAGGTATGGCTATGACTTGGTTAGGCGAATCAAATGCTGTCTTGAAAAGTTTTAGGAGATAGTTATCTTGGGAGACTGTAATGTCCCAAGATAACTCTTTCTCGAAGCTGCTCTCTCGTCCTTGGCCCATGCTACCAGGATACAGAATGCAAGCAGGGTTGCCAGGCTACATTTATGAACCAACATTCTGCCACATTCTAGTGCCCCTCCCACAGGCTTAAAGGAGAATACCCACCAATGAACTAACCTTACAGCCTCACTGAGTTTCTGACAAAAACAAAGCAGGGCTCTTTCTTTTGAGTTCTACGTATTTACCGGTCTCTCAAGCTACAACATGCCTATAGTGACATAAGCATGAAAACGAAAGCATCATTGTGCCATTCAAGTACAATGATGAGTATTTTGAACCTGTTTTCTATGCTGCAATTTTCTAATTTCTAGAAAAGAAACAATAAAATTAATTGCCTCAACCATAATCCTTTTCCCTTTCTTGAAAATAAAATAAACTCCTCTTCATCCTCTTACCTTTAGAGGAGCTCGATCCCATGGTTTCTCAGAGTTGTGTAGATTTGCATTAGGCTGATGATTAAGGATTTTGAGCAGTGTCTTATGTTTCTTTCCGTCATTTTGGATTCCTCAATTGACTGTTCTCTATTAAGTCCTGTATCCTGCTTTCTAATATGGTTATTTAGAGTGATTAATTGTTGGTGGTGTGTCATGTTATCAGGCCGAAAGAGTTCATTAGATGAGATTCCCTGATCAGGAGATTATTCAGTTATTCCATTTTTAAAATAGGTGGTCACTGTGTCCTTCATGGGTCAGTTCTGTTGCAACCTCTCAGAAACTGATGATGCGAAACAGTACAGTTTCGTGTAATCATTCGATTGTTAAAAATCTACTATTACGTAATCAGTAATCACTGCATAAGGCAGTGTCCCCCATTCTCTGGGCACTGCTTCTGGTACCGATTTTCTGCTCTGTCAATCCCACAACAGCCACATGAGGGATGACACCATCATTACTTACGCAATCAAGTAAGTTAAAAATTGGATAGTCCTCCATACTTAACTCTCAAAAGATGGAACCATACTCAAGTGATTGTCAAGGAAGTAGTACTTAGATGATTAAATAATGCCACGTGATTAACTCCCATGGAGGAATGGCCCGACTCCCGTCAAGAAGAACAACATCTTCATCGATTTAAATAATTAATATATAATGAAAAATGATTGAAAAACGACATTGTGGTGCCCACTTAAATCCCACATGGAGTAGTCAGAATGATCTCTTCCTGGAATAATGATGTTTTTAAAAAATTAAATTGATAATTAATTAGTGGGCCTTTTATAGTAACACTGACGAGATGGCACCAAAGTCCTAAACCTATCGCTGATGTAAAGATCTATTTACACAGCTAAATGATGAAGTAATGAGATGATATTACATCATCAACTCTCACAATCTGACTCCAAAAGGGACTTATGGTCCATAACATAACCTGTATTGTAAATATGTCAATTAAATGATGAATTATTACCTAATTCCCTAGTTTAACAGTTAGGGAAGCAAGTGTAGTATTAGATTATGTGATGGTCTGGTACAACGGTCTCCCCTAAGAAGGCTCAAAACTCCAGTGATCACTGAATACATAATGACAGATTTTCATAATTAAATGAATAAACATTAAACAAGTGGATGGTGTTTTATGCGTGAAGCCTAAATGATTGCTCAATACTGAATAGACATTGAGTTCTTAATCTTAGATTTGAACAAAAAATGAATGAATAAAGAGAAAGTTTCTCATAATTCACCCTTAGAGAGATAACAAAATGATATCAACATTGATTTAAATAAGGAAAGGAAGAAAGAAAGAATTTACAGGATACAATTTAACACCAACATGGTGGATCAAGACTACACTCTTCCTGGAGTAGAAAAAGACAGATTTGAAGAATGAAATAATCAGATATTTAGATAGTCTGTCACACTTGAGTCACACAAGGTGGCACCAAACTTCAGGGATCACAGATTATATAATGAAAGAATTTAATAATTACATCTTTAAATATGTAAGCCGTTGACCTTTTTTTGTAACATCAATTCCTGGGCAGACTTGCCAGGTATGAAACTGTATGCTGTCATCACACAATTTTAAAATGCCATCAGTTAATCGTCAGATAATCATACTGTCTTGCGTGATGAATTGGCTTGAACTCATCACAAGCGCCTGAATCTCTGTTGTGTTGTGGCAGGACGTGAGATAATGGGCCCAATTCTGGCATAGCAGTAGTAGCCCCAATGTTGATAACAGCTGAAAAGATGGCTACAGCAGGGGCATCACCAGCATAGCTGAGAGAGAGATGTTCCTCCGTGTTCTGAGTCGTCATCCTTTTGCCAGGTCTCGGTGATGGTGCCGACCTCATAGTGCCACTCCTTCTTCTCATGGCAGATCACAACCGGTGTGAAGATGTGGAGGAAGAGCAGGTAGTCAACACCCAGACCACCGTGCCGGCCTTGATGAACTCCTTGTACTTCTCGGAGGGCACCGTGCAACATTCTGCACTCAATCACCCAGCATCCCTCGTACTCTGAGAGATGCATAGATCATTCAGAAAACGCTCTGCCCATGTCTACAACTTTCCTAACCTTGTCCCTGACAGGTATTTGCACCCTAACCGTGATCGGTGATGGCACTGTCTGTCGTTTGCATAATTTAAAGAATTAAATAAGTTAGTAATAGCTAACTGTCACAATAAATAGGGGATGTAGCATTTTACTGGCAGGGAAGCATGGCCAGACTCCATTCATGAAGGATGTCATCATCACCAATTGAGTCAATGAATCATAAAATGTGTAGATATTGCACATTATCTCCACAAGAGGGAGCTTTACAGGTCTCTTCATGGAATGGAGGATTGTTGTTTACATAACTATACAAATATTTACATTATCCTGGGGATTAACACAGATTGTCAGTTTAAAGTAATTAATTACGTAGTTAGGTGATCTGTGGCACCAGATTCCAGGTGTCATGGACGATAAAATCATTGTTTTATATAACGAAATAATCAAATAATGAGTTCATGTAACATCATCCACTTCCCTAAGGTGGCTCCAAACCAGGCTCATGAACGATGCTGTCGTGATTAATTTAAATATTTTAACTACATAATTGATATTAAGATGGTCTATAATAATTGCCTCCCACATCGCGTCACCACAATCCACTGATCATGGATTATCTAATGTCCAATTTTAATAAACAAATAACAACATAATCAGAGGATGAAATGGTCTGCCATGCTCCACACAATTGAGTCTCAGTTGACTCCCACATGATTGTGGGAAATTCCAAGTTTCATCCCTTATTTAATCGCAGAGCAGAGTAGTAACATGTTTAAATGCTGAACGCTCATTGTGTATGCAGGGTTTTTAGAAGATATCACATATTTAATGTCGGACGGCTGCCTCAAAAGAGATGGACTGAAATCTAACAATCGCTAAGTCTACTCTAACAAACGGATTATCACCTTCCTGAAGGAATTCAACAATGTCAAACTCACCTTTTTGATGAATAATCGTGAGTCTTATTATCTTTTGTTCCATAGTTTTACTTCTGAGGAGAGAGAGTATTCATAAACAGAAGTCTCTGAGCTGTTTCTCCACAGCCTATGTCCTCTGATGAGGTAATCTTGCATTTGGTAACCAGTGAAAGCTGTAGGCAAACTTCCAGAGGTATGGCTATGACTTGGTTAGGCGAATCAAATGCTGTCTTGAAAAGTTTTAGGAGATAGTTATCTTGGGAGACTGTAATGTCCCAAGATAACTCTTTCTCGAAGCTGCTCTCTCGTCCTTGGCCCATGCTACCAGGATACAGAATGCAAGCAGGGTTGCCAGGCTACATTTATGAACCAACATTCTGCCACATTCTAGTGCCCCTCCCACAGGCTTAAAGGAGAATACCCACCAATGAACTAACCTTACAGCCTCACTGAGTTTCTGACAAAAACAAAGCAGGGCTCTTTCTTTTGAGTTCTACGTATTTACCCGTCTCTCAAGCTACAACATGCCTATAGTGACATAAGCATGAAAACGAAAGCATCATTGTGCCATTCAAGTACAATGATGAGTATTTTGAACCTGTTTTCTATGCTGCAATTTTCTAATTTCTAGAAAAGAAACAATAAAATTAATTGCCTCAACCATAATCCTTTTCCCTTTCTTGAAAATAAAATAAACTCCTCTTCATCCTCTTACCTTTAGAGGAGCTCGATCCCATGGTTTCTCAGAGTTGTGTAGATTTGCATTAGGCTGATGATTAAGGATTTTGAGCAGTGTCTTATGTTTCTTTCAGTCATTTTGGATTCCTCAATTGACTGTTCTCTATTAAGTCCTGTATCCTGCTTTCTAATATGGTTATTTAGAGTGATTAATTGTTGGTGGTGTGTCATGTTATCAGGCCGAAAGAGTTCATTAGATGAGATTCCCTGATCAGGAGATTATTCAGTTATTCCATTTTTAAAATAGGTGGTCACTGTGTCCTTCATGGGTCAGTTCTGTTGCAACCTCTCAGAAACTGATGATGCGAAACAGTACAGTTTCGTGTAATCATTCGATTGTTAAAAATCTACTATTACGTAATCAGTAATCACTGCATAAGGCAGTGTCCCCCATTCTCTGGGCACTGCTTCTGGTACCGATTTTCTGCTCTGTCAATCCCACAACAGCCACATGAGGGATGACACCATCATTACTTACGCAATCAAGTAAGTTAAAAATTGGATAGTCCTCCATACTTAACTCTCAAAAGATGGAACCATACTCAAGTGATTGTCAAGGAAGTAGTACTTAGATGATTAAATAATGCCACGTGATTAACTCCCATGGAGGAATGGCCCGACTCCCGTCAAGAAGAACAACATCTTCATCGATTTAAATAATTAATATATAATGAAAAATGATTGAAAAACGACATTGTGGTGCCCACTTAAATCCCACATGGAGTAGTCAGAATGATCTCTTCCTGGAATAATGATGTTTTTAAAAAATTAAATTGATAATTAATTAGTGGGCCTTTTATAGTAACACTGACGAGATGGCACCAAAGTCCTAAACCTATCGCTGATGTAAAGATCTATTTACACAGCTAAATGATGAAGTAATGAGATGATATTACATCATCAACTCTCACAATCTGACTCCAAAAGGGACTTATGGTCCATAACATAACCTGTATTGTAAATATGTCAATTAAATGATGAATTATTACCTAATTCCCTAGTTTAACAGTTAGGGAAGCAAGTGTAGTATTAGATTATGTGATGGTCTGGTACAACGGTCTCCCCTAAGAAGGCTCAAAACTCCAGTGATCACTGAATACATAATGACAGATTTTCATAATTAAATGAATAAACATTAAACAAGTGGATGGTGTTTTATGCGTGAAGCCTAAATGATTGCTCAATACTGAATAGACATTGAGTTCTTAATCTTAGATTTGAACAAAAAATGAATGAATAAAGAGAAAGTTTCTCATAATTCACCCTTAGAGAGATAACAAAATGATATCAACATTGATTTAAATAAGGAAAGGAAGAAAGAAAGAATTTACAGGATACAATTTAACACCAACATGGTGGATCAAGACTACACTCTTCCTGGAGTAGAAAAAGACAGATTTGAAGAATGAAATAATCAGATATTTAGATAGTCTGTCACACTTGAGTCACACAAGGTGGCACCAAACTTCAGGGATCACAGATTATATAATGAAAGAATTTAATAATTACATCTTTAAATATGTAAGCCGTTGACCTTTTTTTGTAACATCAATTCCTGGGCAGACTTGCCAGGTATGAAACTGTATGCTGTCATCACACAATTTTAAAATGCCATCAGTTAATCGTCAGATAATCATACTGTCTTGCGTGATGAATTGGCTTGAACTCATCACAAGCGCCTGAATCTCTGTTGTGTTGTGGCAGGACGTGAGATAATGGGCCCAATTCTGGCATAGCAGTAGTAGCCCCAATGTTGATAACAGCTGAAAAGATGGCTACAGCAGGGGGCATCACCAGCATAGCTGAGAGAGAGATGTTCCTCCGTGTTCTGAGTCGTCATCCTTTTGCCAGGTCTCGGTGATGGTGCCGACCTCATAGTGCCACTCCTTCTTCTCATGGCAGATCACAACCGGTGTGAAGATGTGGAGGAAGAGCAGGTAGTCAACACCCAGACCACCGTGCCGGCCTTGATGAACTCCTTGTACTTCTCGGAGGGCACCGTGCAACATTCTGCACTCAATCACCCAGCATCCCTCGTACTCTGAGAGATGCATAGATCATTCAGAAAACGCTCTGCCCATGTCTACAACTTTCCTAACCTTGTCCCTGACAGGTATTTGCACCCTAACCGTGATCGGTGATGGCACTGTCTGTCGTTTGCATAATTTAAAGAATTAAATAAGTTAGTAATAGCTAACTGTCACAATAAATAGGGGATGTAGCATTTTACTGGCAGGGAAGCATGGCCAGACTCCATTCATGAAGGATGTCATCATCACCAATTGAGTCAATGAATCATAAAATGTGTAGATATTGCACATTATCTCCACAAGAGGGAGCTTTACAGGTCTCTTCATGGAATGGAGGATTGTTGTTTACATAACTATACAAATATTTACATTATCCTGGGGATTAACACAGATTGTCAGTTTAAAGTAATTAATTACGTAGTTAGGTGATCTGTGGCACCAGATTCCAGGTGTCATGGACGATAAAATCATTGTTTTATATAACGAAATAATCAAATAATGAGTTCATGTAACATCATCCACTTCCCTAAGGTGGCTCCAAACCAGGCTCATGAACGATGCTGTCGTGATTAATTTAAATATTTTAACTACATAATTGATATTAAGATGGTCTATAATAATTGCCTCCCACATCGCGTCACCACAATCCACTGATCATGGATTATCTAATGTCCAATTTTAATAAACAAATAACAACATAATCAGAGGATGAAATGGTCTGCCATGCTCCACACAATTGAGTCTCAGTTGACTCCCACATGATTGTGGGAAATTCCAAGTTTCATCCCTTATTTAATCGCAGAGCAGAGTAGTAACATGTTTAAATGCTGAACTCTCATTGTGTATGCAGGGTTTTTAGAAGATATCACATATTTAATGTCGGACGGCTGCCTCAAAAGAGATGGACTGAAATCTAACAATCGCTAAGTCTACTCTAACAAACGGATTATCACCTTCCTGAAGGAATTCAACAATGTCAAACTCACCTTTTTGATGAATAATCGTGAGTCTTATTATCTTTTGTTCCATAGTTTTACTTCTGAGGAGAGAGAGTATTCATAAACAGAAGTCTCTGAGCTGTTTCTCCACAGCCTATGTCCTCTGATGAGGTAATCTTGCATTTGGTAACCAGTGAAAGCTGTAGGCAAACTTCCAGAGGTATGGCTATGACTTGGTTAGGCGAATCAAATGCTGTCTTGAAAAGTTTTAGGAGATAGTTATCTTGGGAGACTGTAATGTCCCAAGATAACTCTTTCTCGAAGCTGCTCTCTCGTCCTTGGCCCATGCTACCAGGATACAGAATGCAAGCAGGGTTGCCAGGCTACATTTATGAACCAACATTCTGCCACATTCTAGTGCCCCTCCCACAGGCTTAAAGGAGAATACCCACCAATGAACTAACCTTACAGCCTCACTGAGTTTCTGACAAAAACAAAGCAGGGCTCTTTCTTTTGAGTTCTACGTATTTACCCGTCTCTCAAGCTACAACATGCCTATAGTGACATAAGCATGAAAACGAAAGCATCATTGTGCCTTTCAAGTACAATGATGAGTATTTTGAACCTGTTTTCTATGCTGCAATTTTCTAATTTCTAGAAAAGAAACAATAAAATTAATTGCCTCAACCATAATCCTTTTCCCTTTCTTGAAAATAAAATAAACTCCTCTTCATCCTCTTACCTTTAGAGGAGCTCGATCCCATGGTTTCTCAGAGTTGTGTAGATTTGCATTAGGCTGATGATTAAGGATTTTGAGCAGTGTCTTATGTTTCTTTCAGTCATTTTGGATTCCTCAATTGACTGTTCTCTATTAAGTCCTGTATCCTGCTTTCTAATATGGTTATTTAGAGTGATTAATTGTTGGTGGTGTGTCATGTTATCAGGCCGAAAGAGTTCATTAGATGAGATTCCCTGATCAGGAGATTATTCAGTTATTCCATTTTTAAAATAGGTGGTCACTGTGTCCTTCATGGGTCAGTTCTGTTGCAACCTCTCAGAAACTGATGATGCGAAACAGTACAGTTTCGTGTAATCATTCGATTGTTAAAAATCTACTATTACGTAATCAGTAATCACTGCATAAGGCAGTGTCCCCCATTCTCTGGGCACTGCTTCTGGTACCGATTTTCTGCTCTGTCAATCCCACAACAGCCACATGAGGGATGACACCATCATTACTTACGCAATCAAGTAAGTTAAAAATTGGATAGTCCTCCATACTTAACTCTCAAAAGATGGAACCATACTCAAGTGATTGTCAAGGAAGTAGTACTTAGATGATTAAATAATGCCACGTGATTAACTCCCATGGAGGAATGGCCCGACTCCCGTCAAGAAGAACAACATCTTCATCGATTTAAATAATTAATATATAATGAAAAATGATTGAAAAACGACATTGTGGTGCCCACTTAAATCCCACATGGAGTAGTCAGAATGATCTCTTCCTGGAATAATGATGTTTTTTAAAAATTAAATTGATAATTAATTAGTGGGCCTTTTATAGTAACACTGACGAGATGGCACCAAAGTCCTAAACCTATCGCTGATGTAAAGATCTATTTACACAGCTAAATGATGAAGTAATGAGATGATATTCCATCATCAA
The DNA here is from genome assembly GCF_943737965.1 of Phodopus roborovskii. Lineage (NCBI taxonomy): Eukaryota > Metazoa > Chordata > Mammalia > Rodentia > Cricetidae > Phodopus > Phodopus roborovskii. The sequence continues at coordinate 120,925 of NW_026126674.1, forward strand.
CTCTCACAATCTGACTCCAAAAGGGACTTATGGTCCATAACATAACCTGTATTGTAAATATGTCAATTAAATGATGAATTATTACCTAATTCCCTAGTTTAACAGTTAGGGAAGCAAGTGTAGTATTAGATTATGTGATGGTCTGGTACAACGGTCTCCCCTAAGAAGGCTCAAAACTCCAGTGATCACTGAATACATAATGACAGATTTTCATAATTAAATGAATAAACATTAAACAAGTGGATGGTGTTTTATGCGTGAAGCCTAAATGATTGCTCAATACTGAATAGACATTGAGTTCTTAATCTTAGATTTGAACAAAAAATGAATGAATAAAGAGAAAGTTTCTCATAATTCACCCTTAGAGAGATAACAAAATGATATCAACATTGATTTAAATAAGGAAAGGAAGAAAGAAAGAATTTACAGGATACAATTTAACACCAACATGGTGGATCAAGACTACACTCTTCCTGGAGTAGAAAAAGACAGATTTGAAGAATGAAATAATCAGATATTTAGATAGTCTGTCACACTTGAGTCACACAAGGTGGCACCAAACTTCAGGGATCACAGATTATATAATGAAAGAATTTAATAATTACATCTTTAAATATGTAAGCCGTTGACCTTTTTTTGTAACATCAATTCCTGGGCAGACTTGCCAGGTATGAAACTGTATGCTGTCATCACACAATTTTAAAATGCCATCAGTTAATCGTCAGATAATCATACTGTCTTGCGTGATGAATTGGCTTGAACTCATCACAAGCGCCTGAATCTCTGTTGTGTTGTGGCAGGACGTGAGATAATGGGCCCAATTCTGGCATAGCAGTAGTAGCCCCAATGTTGATAACAGCTGAAAAGATGGCTACAGCAGGGGCATCACCAGCATAGCTGAGAGAGAGATGTTCCTCCGTGTTCTGAGTCGTCATCCTTTTGCCAGGTCTCGGTGATGGTGCCGACCTCATAGTGCCACTCCTTCTTCTCATGGCAGATCACAACCGGTGTGAAGATGTGGAGGAAGAGCAGGTAGTCAACACCCAGACCACCGTGCCGGCCTTGATGAACTCCTTGTACTTCTCGGAGGGCACCGTGCAACATTCTGCACTCAATCACCCAGCATCCCTCGTACTCTGAGAGATGCATAGATCATTCAGAAAACGCTCTGCCCATGTCTACAACTTTCCTAACCTTGTCCCTGACAGGTATTTGCACCCTAACCGTGATCGGTGATGGCACTGTCTGTCGTTTGCATAATTTAAAGAATTAAATAAGTTAGTAATAGCTAACTGTCACAATAAATAGGGGATGTAGCATTTTACTGGCAGGGAAGCATGGCCAGACTCCATTCATGAAGGATGTCATCATCACCAATTGAGTCAATGAATCATAAAATGTGTAGATATTGCACATTATCTCCACAAGAGGGAGCTTTACAGGTCTCTTCATGGAATGGAGGATTGTTGTTTACATAACTATACAAATATTTACATTATCCTGGGGATTAACACAGATTGTCAGTTTAAAGTAATTAATTACGTAGTTAGGTGATCTGTGGCACCAGATTCCAGGTGTCATGGACGATAAAATCATTGTTTTATATAACGAAATAATCAAATAATGAGTTCATGTAACATCATCCACTTCCCTAAGGTGGCTCCAAACCAGGCTCATGAACGATGCTGTCGTGATTAATTTAAATATTTTAACTACATAATTGATATTAAGATGGTCTATAATAATTGCCTCCCACATCGCGTCACCACAATCCACTGATCATGGATTATCTAATGTCCAATTTTAATAAACAAATAACAACATAATCAGAGGATGAAATGGTCTGCCATGCTCCACACAATTGAGTCTCAGTTGACTCCCACATGATTGTGGGAAATTCCAAGTTTCATCCCTTATTTAATCGCAGAGCAGAGTAGTAACATGTTTAAATGCTGAACTCTCATTGTGTATGCAGGGTTTTTAGAAGATATCACATATTTAATGTCGGACGGCTGCCTCAAAAGAGATGGACTGAAATCTAACAATCGCTAAGTCTACTCTAACAAACGGATTATCACCTTCCTGAAGGAATTCAACAATGTCAAACTCACCTTTTTGATGAATAATCGTGAGTCTTATTATCTTTTGTTCCATAGTTTTACTTCTGAGGAGAGAGAGTATTCATAAACAGAAGTCTCTGAGCTGTTTCTCCACAGCCTATGTCCTCTGATGAGGTAATCTTGCATTTGGTAACCAGTGAAAGCTGTAGGCAAACTTCCAGAGGTATGGCTATGACTTGGTTAGGCGAATCAAATGCTGTCTTGAAAAGTTTTAGGAGATAGTTATCTTGGGAGACTGTAATGTCCCAAGATAACTCTTTCTCGAAGCTGCTCTCTCGTCCTTGGCCCATGCTACCAGGATACAGAATGCAAGCAGGGTTGCCAGGCTACATTTATGAACCAACATTCTGCCACATTCTAGTGCCCCTCCCACAGGCTTAAAGGAGAATACCCACCAATGAACTAACCTTACAGCCTCACTGAGTTTCTGACAAAAACAAAGCAGGGCTCTTTCTTTTGAGTTCTACGTATTTACCCGTCTCTCAAGCTACAACATGCCTATAGTGACATAAGCATGAAAACGAAAGCATCATTGTGCCTTTCAAGTACAATGATGAGTATTTTGAACCTGTTTTCTATGCTGCAATTTTCTAATTTCTAGAAAAGAAACAATAAAATTAATTGCCTCAACCATAATCCTTTTCCCTTTCTTGAAAATAAAATAAACTCCTCTTCATCCTCTTACCTTTAGAGGAGCTCGATCCCATGGTTTCTCAGAGTTGTGTAGATTTGCATTAGGCTGATGATTAAGGATTTTGAGCAGTGTCTTATGTTTCTTTCAGTCATTTTGGATTCCTCAATTGACTGTTCTCTATTAAGTCCTGTATCCTGCTTTCTAATATGGTTATTTAGAGTGATTAATTGTTGGTGGTGTGTCATGTTATCAGGCCGAAAGAGTTCATTAGATGAGATTCCCTGATCAGGAGATTATTCAGTTATTCCATTTTTAAAATAGGTGGTCACTGTGTCCTTCATGGGTCAGTTCTGTTGCAACCTCTCAGAAACTGATGATGCGAAACAGTACAGTTTCGTGTAATCATTCGATTGTTAAAAATCTACTATTACGTAATCAGTAATCACTGCATAAGGCAGTGTCCCCCATTCTCTGGGCACTGCTTCTGGTACCGATTTTCTGCTCTGTCAATCCCACAACAGCCACATGAGGGATGACACCATCATTACTTACGCAATCAAGTAAGTTAAAAATTGGATAGTCCTCCATACTTAACTCTCAAAAGATGGAACCATACTCAAGTGATTGTCAAGGAAGTAGTACTTAGATGATTAAATAATGCCACGTGATTAACTCCCATGGAGGAATGGCCCGACTCCCGTCAAGAAGAACAACATCTTCATCGATTTAAATAATTAATATATAATGAAAAATGATTGAAAAACGACATTGTGGTGCCCACTTAAATCCCACATGGAGTAGTCAGAATGATCTCTTCCTGGAATAATGATGTTTTTAAAAAATTAAATTGATAATTAATTAGTGGGCCTTTTATAGTAACACTGACGAGATGGCACCAAAGTCCTAAACCTATCGCTGATGTAAAGATCTATTTACACAGCTAAATGATGAAGTAATGAGATGATATTCCATCATCAACTCTCACAATCTGACTCCAAAAGGGACTTATGGTCCATAACATAACCTGTATTGTAAATATGTCAATTAAATGATGAATTATTACCTAATTCCCTAGTTTAACAGTTAGGGAAGCAAGTGTAGTATTAGATTATGTGATGGTCTGGTACAACGGTCTCCCCTAAGAAGGCTCAAAACTCCAGTGATCACTGAATACATAATGACAGATTTTCATAATTAAATGAATAAACATTAAACAAGTGGATGGTGTTTTATGCGTGAAGCCTAAATGATTGCTCAATACTGAATAGACATTGAGTTCTTAATCTTAGATTTGAACAAAAAATGAATGAATAAAGAGAAAGTTTCTCATAATTCACCCTTAGAGAGATAACAAAATGATATCAACATTGATTTAAATAAGGAAAGGAAGAAAGAAAGAATTTACAGGATACAATTTAACACCAACATGGTGGATCAAGACTACACTCTTCCTGGAGTAGAAAAAGACAGATTTGAAGAATGAAATAATCAGATATTTAGATAGTCTGTCACACTTGAGTCACACAAGGTGGCACCAAACTTCAGGGATCACAGATTATATAATGAAAGAATTTAATAATTACATCTTTAAATATGTAAGCCGTTGACCTTTTTTTGTAACATCAATTCCTGGGCAGACTTGCCAGGTATGAAACTGTATGCTGTCATCACACAATTTTAAAATGCCATCAGTTAATCGTCAGATAATCATACTGTCTTGCGTGATGAATTGGCTTGAACTCATCACAAGCGCCTGAATCTCTGTTGTGTTGTGGCAGGACGTGAGATAATGGGCCCAATTCTGGCATAGCAGTAGTAGCCCCAATGTTGATAACAGCTGAAAAGATGGCTACAGCAGGGGCATCACCAGCATAGCTGAGAGAGAGATGTTCCTCCGTGTTCTGAGTCGTCATCCTTTTGCCAGGTCTCGGTGATGGTGCCGACCTCATAGTGCCACTCCTTCTTCTCATGGCAGATCACAACCGGTGTGAAGATGTGGAGGAAGAGCAGGTAGTCAACACCCAGACCACCGTGCCGGCCTTGATGAACTCCTTGTACTTCTCGGAGGGCACCGTGCAACATTCTGCACTCAATCACCCAGCATCCCTCGTACTCTGAGAGATGCATAGATCATTCAGAAAACGCTCTGCCCATGTCTACAACTTTCCTAACCTTGTCCCTGACAGGTATTTGCACCCTAACCGTGATCGGTGATGGCACTGTCTGTCGTTTGCATAATTTAAAGAATTAAATAAGTTAGTAATAGCTAACTGTCACAATAAATAGGGGATGTAGCATTTTACTGGCAGGGAAGCATGGCCAGACTCCATTCATGAAGGATGTCATCATCACCAATTGAGTCAATGAATCATAAAATGTGTAGATATTGCACATTATCTCCACAAGAGGGAGCTTTACAGGTCTCTTCATGGAATGGAGGATTGTTGTTTACATAACTATACAAATATTTACATTATCCTGGGGATTAACACAGATTGTCAGTTTAAAGTAATTAATTACGTAGTTAGGTGATCTGTGGCACCAGATTCCAGGTGTCATGGACGATAAAATCATTGTTTTATATAACGAAATAATCAAATAATGAGTTCATGTAACATCATCCACTTCCCTAAGGTGGCTCCAAACCAGGCTCATGAACGATGCTGTCGTGATTAATTTAAATATTTTAACTACATAATTGATATTAAGATGGTCTATAATAATTGCCTCCCACATCGCGTCACCACAATCCACTGATCATGGATTATCTAATGTCCAATTTTAATAAACAAATAACAACATAATCAGAGGATGAAATGGTCTGCCATGCTCCACACAATTGAGTCTCAGTTGACTCCCACATGATTGTGGGAAATTCCAAGTTTCATCCCTTATTTAATCGCAGAGCAGAGTAGTAACATGTTTAAATGCTGAACTCTCATTGTGTATGCAGGGTTTTTAGAAGATATCACATATTTAATGTCGGACGGCTGCCTCAAAAGAGATGGACTGAAATCTAACAATCGCTAAGTCTACTCTAACAAACGGATTATCACCTTCCTGAAGGAATTCAACAATGTCAAACTCACCTTTTTGATGAATAATCGTGAGTCTTATTATCTTTTGTTCCATAGTTTTACTTCTGAGGAGAGAGAGTATTCATAAACAGAAGTCTCTGAGCTGTTTCTCCACAGCCTATGTCCTCTGATGAGGTAATCTTGCATTTGGTAGCCAGTGAAAGCTGTAGGCAAACTTCCAGAGGTATGGCTATGACTTGGTTAGGCGAATCAAATGCTGTCTTGAAAAGTTTTAGGAGATAGTTATCTTGGGAGACTGTAATGTCCCAAGATAACTCTTTCTCGAAGCTGCTCTCTCGTCCTTGGCCCATGCTACCAGGATACAGAATGCAAGCAGGGTTGCCAGGCTACATTTATGAACCAACATTCTGCCACATTCTAGTGCCCCTCCCACAGGCTTAAAGGAGAATACCCACCAATGAACTAACCTTACAGCCTCACTGAGTTTCTGACAAAAACAAAGCAGGGCTCTTTCTTTTGAGTTCTACGTATTTACCCGTCTCTCAAGCTACAACATGCCTATAGTGACATAAGCATGAAAACGAAAGCATCATTGTGCCTTTCAAGTACAATGATGAGTATTTTGAACCTGTTTTCTATGCTGCAATTTTCTAATTTCTAGAAAAGAAACAATAAAATTAATTGCCTCAACCATAATCCTTTTCCCTTTCTTGAAAATAAAATAAACTCCTCTTCATCCTCTTACCTTTAGAGGAGCTCGATCCCATGGTTTCTCAGAGTTGTGTAGATTTGCATTAGGCTGATGATTAAGGATTTTGAGCAGTGTCTTATGTTTCTTTCAGTCATTTTGGATTCCTCAATCGACTGTTCTCTATTAAGTCCTGTATCCTGCTTTCTAATATGGTTATTTAGAGTGATTAATTGTTGGTGGTGTGTCATGTTATCAGGCCGAAAGAGTTCATTAGATGAGATTCCCTGATCAGGAGATTATTCAGTTATTCCATTTTTAAAATAGGTGGTCACTGTGTCCTTCATGGGTCAGTTCTGTTGCAACCTCTCAGAAACTGATGATGCGAAACAGTACAGTTTCGTGTAATCATTCGATTGTTAAAAATCTACTATTACGTAATCAGTAATCACTGCATAAGGCAGTGTCCCCCATTCTCTGGGCACTGCTTCTGGTACCGATTTTCTGCTCTGTCAATCCCACAACAGCCACATGAGGGATGACACCATCATTACTTACGCAATCAAGTAAGTTAAAAATTGGATAGTCCTCCATACTTAACTCTCAAAAGATGGAACCATACTCAAGTGATTGTCAAGGAAGTAGTACTTAGATGATTAAATAATGCCACGTGATTAACTCCCATGGAGGAATGGCCCGACTCCCGTCAAGAAGAACAACATCTTCATCGATTTAAATAATTAATATATAATGAAAAATGATTGAAAAACGACATTGTGGTGCCCACTTAAATCCCACATGGAGTAGTCAGAATGATCTCTTCCTGGAATAATGATGTTTTTAAAAAATTAAATTGATAATTAATTAGTGGGCCTTTTATAGTAACACTGACGAGATGGCACCAAAGTCCTAAACCTATCGCTGATGTAAAGATCTATTTACACAGCTAAATGATGAAGTAATGAGATGATATTCCATCATCAACTCTCACAATCTGACTCCAAAAGGGACTTATGGTCCATAACATAACCTGTATTGTAAATATGTCAATTAAATGATGAATTATTACCTAATTCCCTAGTTTAACAGTTAGGGAAGCAAGTGTAGTATTAGATTATGTGATGGTCTGGTACAACGGTCTCCCTAAGAAGGCTCAAAACTCCAGTGATCACTGAATACATAATGACAGATTTTCATAATTAAATGAATAAACATTAAACAAGTGGATGGTGTTTTATGCGTGAAGCCTAAATGATTGCTCAATACTGAATAGACATTGAGTTCTTAATCTTAGATTTGAACAAAAAATGAATGAATAAAGAGAAAGTTTCTCATAATTCACCCTTAGAGAGATAACAAAATGATATCAACATTGATTTAAATAAGGAAAGGAAGAAAGAAAGAATTTACAGGATACAATTTAACACCAACATGGTGGATCAAGACTACACTCTTCCTGGAGTAGAAAAAGACAGATTTGAAGAATGAAATAATCAGATATTTAGATAGTCTGTCACACTTGAGTCACACAAGGTGGCACCAAACTTCAGGGATCACAGATTATATAATGAAAGAATTTAATAATTACATCTTTAAATATGTAAGCCGTTGACCTTTTTTTGTAACATCAATTCCTGGGCAGACTTGCCAGGTATGAAACTGTATGCTGTCATCACACAATTTTAAAATGCCATCAGTTAATCGTCAGATAATCATACTGTCTTGCGTGATGAATTGGCTTGAACTCATCACAAGCGCCTGAATCTCTGTTGTGTTGTGGCAGGACGTGAGATAATGGGCCCAATTCTGGCATAGCAGTAGTAGCCCCAATGTTGATAACAGCTGAAAAGATGGCTACAGCAGGGGCATCACCAGCATAGCTGAGAGAGAGATGTTCCTCCGTGTTCTGAGTCGTCATCCTTTTGCCAGGTCTCGGTGATGGTGCCGACCTCATAGTGCCACTCCTTCTTCTCATGGCAGATCACAACCGGTGTGAAGATGTGGAGGAAGAGCAGGTAGTCAACACCCAGACCACCGTGCCGGCCTTGATGAACTCCTTGTACTTCTCGGAGGGCACCGTGCAACATTCTGCACTCAATCACCCAGCATCCCTCGTACTCTGAGAGATGCATAGATCATTCAGAAAACGCTCTGCCCATGTCTACAACTTTCCTAACCTTGTCCCTGACAGGTATTTGCACCCTAACCGTGATCGGTGATGGCACTGTCTGTCGTTTGCATAATTTAAAGAATTAAATAAGTTAGTAATAGCTAACTGTCACAATAAATAGGGGATGTAGCATTTTACTGGCAGGGAAGCATGGCCAGACTCCATTCATGAAGGATGTCATCATCACCAATTGAGTCAATGAATCATAAAATGTGTAGATATTGCACATTATCTCCACAAGAGGGAGCTTTACAGGTCTCTTCATGGAATGGAGGATTGTTGTTTACATAACTATACAAATATTTACATTATCCTGGGGATTAACACAGATTGTCAGTTTAAAGTAATTAATTACGTAGTTAGGTGATCTGTGGCACCAGATTCCAGGTGTCATGGACGATAAAATCATTGTTTTATATAACGAAATAATCAAATAATGAGTTCATGTAACATCATCCACTTCCCTAAGGTGGCTCCAAACCAGGCTCATGAACGATGCTGTCGTGATTAATTTAAATATTTTAACTACATAATTGATATTAAGATGGTCTATAATAATTGCCTCCCACATCGCGTCACCACAATCCACTGATCATGGATTATCTAATGTCCAATTTTAATAAACAAATAACAACATAATCAGAGGATGAAATGGTCTGCCATGCTCCACACAATTGAGTCTCAGTTGACTCCCACATGATTGTGGGAAATTCCAAGTTTCATCCCTTATTTAATCGCAGAGCAGAGTAGTAACATGTTTAAATGCTGAACTCTCATTGTGTATGCAGGGTTTTTAGAAGATATCACATATTTAATGTCGGACGGCTGCCTCAAAAGAGATGGACTGAAATCTAACAATCGCTAAGTCTACTCTAACAAACGGATTATCACCTTCCTGAAGGAATTCAACAATGTCAAACTCACCTTTTTGATGAATAATCGTGAGTCTTATTATCTTTTGTTCCATAGTTTTACTTCTGAGGAGAGAGAGTATTCATAAACAGAAGTCTCTGAGCTGTTTCTCCACAGCCTATGTCCTCTGATGAGGTAATCTTGCATTTGGTAGCCAGTGAAAGCTGTAGGCAAACTTCCAGAGGTATGGCTATGACTTGGTTAGGCGAATCAAATGCTGTCTTGAAAAGTTTTAGGAGATAGTTATCTTGGGAGACTGTAATGTCCCAAGATAACTCTTTCTCGAAGCTGCTCTCTCGTCCTTGGCCCATGCTACCAGGATACAGAATGCAAGCAGGGTTGCCAGGCTACATTTATGAACCAACATTCTGCCACATTCTAGTGCCCCTCCCACAGGCTTAAAGGAGAATACCCACCAATGAACTAACCTTACAGCCTCACTGAGTTTCTGACAAAAACAAAGCAGGGCTCTTTCTTTTGAGTTCTACGTATTTACCCGTCTCTCAAGCTACAACATGCCTATAGTGACATAAGCATGAAAACGAAAGCATCATTGTGCCTTTCAAGTACAATGATGAGTATTTTGAACCTGTTTTCTATGCTGCAATTTTCTAATTTCTAGAAAAGAAACAATAAAATTAATTGCCTCAACCATAATCCTTTTCCCTTTCTTGAAAATAAAATAAACTCCTCTTCATCCTCTTACCTTTAGAGGAGCTCGATCCCATGGTTTCTCAGAGTTGTGTAGATTTGCATTAGGCTGATGATTAAGGATTTTGAGCAGTGTCTTATGTTTCTTTCAGTCATTTTGGATTCCTCAATCGACTGTTCTCTATTAAGTCCTGTATCCTGCTTTCTAATATGGTTATTTAGAGTGATTAATTGTTGGTGGTGTGTCATGTTATCAGGCCGAAAGAGTTCATTAGATGAGATTCCCTGATCAGGAGATTATTCAGTTATTCCATTTTTAAAATAGGTGGTCACTGTGTCCTTCATGGGTCAGTTCTGTTGCAACCTCTCAGAAACTGATGATGCGAAACAGTACAGTTTCGTGTAATCATTCGATTGTTAAAAATCTACTATTACGTAATCAGTAATCACTGCATAAGGCAGTGTCCCCCATTCTCTGGGCACTGCTTCTGGTACCGATTTTCTGCTCTGTCAATCCCACAACAGCCACATGAGGGATGACACCATCATTACTTACGCAATCAAGTAAGTTAAAAATTGGATAGTCCTCCATACTTAACTCTCAAAAGATGGAACCATACTCAAGTGATTGTCAAGGAAGTAGTACTTAGATGATTAAATAATGCCACGTGATTAACTCCCATGGAGGAATGGCCCGACTCCCGTCAAGAAGAACAACATCTTCATCGATTTAAATAATTAATATATAATGAAAAATGATTGAAAAACGACATTGTGGTGCCCACTTAAATCCCACATGGAGTAGTCAGAATGATCTCTTCCTGGAATAATGATGTTTTTAAAAATTAAATTGATAATTAATTAGTGGGCCTTTTATAGTAACACTGACGAGATGGCACCAAAGTCCTAAACCTATCGCTGATGTAAAGATCTATTTACACAGCTAAATGATGAAGTAATGAGATGATATTCCATCATCAACTCTCACAATCTGACTCCAAAAGGGACTTATGGTCCATAACATAACCTGTATTGTAAATATGTCAATTAAATGATGAATTATTACCTAATTCCCTAGTTTAACAGTTAGGGAAGCAAGTGTAGTATTAGATTATGTGATGGTCTGGTACAACGGTCTCCCCTAAGAAGGCTCAAAACTCCAGTGATCACTGAATACATAATGACAGATTTTCATAATTAAATGAATAAACATTAAACAAGTGGATGGTGTTTTATGCGTGAAGCCTAAATGATTGCTCAATACTGAATAGACATTGAGTTCTTAATCTTAGATTTGAACAAAAAAAATGAGTGAATAAAGAGAAAGTTTCTCATAATTCACCCTTAGAGAGATAAGAAAATGATATCAACATTGATTTAAATAAGGAAAGGAAGAAAGAAAGAATTTACAGGATACAATTTAACACCAACATGGTGGATCAAGACTACACTCTTCCTGGAGTAGAAAAAGACAGATTTGAAGAATGAAATAATCAGATATTTAGATAGTCTGTCACACTTGAGTCACACAAGGTGGCACCAAACTTCAGGGATCACAGATTATATAATGAAAGAATTTAATAATTACATCTTTAAATATGTAAGCCGTTGACCTTTTTTTGTAACATCAATTCCTGGGCAGACTTGCCAGGTATGAAACTGTATGCTGTCATCACACATTTTTAAAATGCCATCAGTTAATCGTCAGATAATCATACTGTCTTGCGTGATGAATTGGCTTGAACTCATCACAAGCGCCTGAATCTCTGTTGTGTTGTGGCAGGACGTGAGATAATGGGCCCAATTCTGGCATAGCAGTAGTAGCCCCAATGTTGATAACAGCTGAAAAGATGGCTACAGCAGGGGCATCACCAGCATAGCTGAGAGAGAGATGTTCCTCCCGTGTTCTGAGTCGTCATCCTTTTGCCAGGTCTCGGTGATGGTGCCGACCTCATAGTGCCACTCCCTTCTTCTCATGGCAGATCACAACCGGTGTGAAGATGTGGAGGAAGAGCAGGTAGTCAACACCCAGACCACCGTGCCGGCCTTGATGAACTCCTTGTACTTCTCGGAGGGCACCGTGCAACATTCTGCACTCAATCACCCAGCATCCTCGTACTCTGAGAGATGCATAGATCATTCAGAAAACGCTCTGCCCATGTCTACAACTTTCCTAACCTTGTCCCTGACAGGTATTTGCACCCTAACCGTGATCGGTGATGGCACTGTCTGTCGTTTGCATAATTTAAAGAATTAAATAAGTTAGTAATAGCTAACTGTCACAATAAATAGGGGATGTAGCATTTTACTGGCAGGGGGAAGCATGGCCAGACTCCATTCATGAAGGATGTCATCATCACCAATTGAGTCAATGAATCATAAAATGTGTAGATATTGCACATTATCTCCACAAGAGGGAGCTTTACAGGTCTCTTCATGGAATGGAGGATTGTTGTTTACATAACTATACAAATATTTACATTATCCTGGGGATTAACACAGATTGTCAGTTTAAAGTAATTAATTACGTAGTTAGGTGGACTGTGGCACCAGATTCCAGGTGTCATGGACGATAAAATCATTGTTTTATATAACGAAATAATCAAATAATGAGTTCATGTAACATCATCCAGCTTCCCTAAGGTGGCTCCAAAACCAGGCTCATGAACGATGCTGTCGTGATTAATTTAAATATTTTAACTACATAATTGATATTAAGATGGTCTATAATAATTGCCTCCCACATCGCGTCACCACAATCCACTGATCATGGATTATCTAATGTCCAATTTTAATAAACAAATAACAACATA